>NC_080669.1:37374643-37412143 GCF_027579445.1 Ammospiza nelsoni | reverse complement strand
ATCCAGGTGATGCCAAGAAGAAAATCTAGCGAGCAGAATATGCTATATAATGTAAATGTATCCTACTTTTTTCTAATTTCCATTACTCTGACAGTTTAAGTGTTAATTAGTTCAGTCAAAGGGTTAATGCAAATAGTTCAAAATGACTAAACATTGAAAAAATATTTTCTTCTTTTTGTTCCAATTATTCTGTATTATTAATTAAGCTGTTAAAACATGCAACAGTTACTATCTCCTTAATGTTCAATAATATGTAAACTCTTTAAAGAGATTTTTGTTCCACGTCTCTGCTTTAGATATTAATCAAGAAAATAATTACAGAGGAATTTAGTAAAAAAAATCTACATGCATATAACTATGTACTGTACATGTACGTTCAACGAGGTCCAATTAGTTGGAAAGAATTTGCATTTCAGTTAGTATGAGCTAACAAGACTGTAGGGAGACAATGTGATTCTACTCGCAGGGCAAGAAAGAATGGTGTTTTTCTGTAAGCATTAATTCCCATAACTGATCATTTTAAAATGTTACTGATCTTTACAGTATTTGTTTTTCAAACATCTAGGAGTTCAGTATAAATGTTTATATTAACTGTACATGAAGCAGTGTCCCCGAGACGACTCCTGGGGAAAAAAAAAAAGATAAAACACTGAGCAGAGATTTATTATTTCTCTTCATTTAGTTTTTGCAATTCTACTTAAAGATAAAGAGCAATCGATTATTCTAAAGGAGAGGTCCTTATATTTGATGTTCATTCACCAGATTCATCAAAGTCACGGGGGAAAGATTCAGAAAACTTTGTTGTTTTATACAAATGTACCAATCTTCAAGAATAATGATAGATGCACACAACATACACAGTTACTGAACTTCTCTCCTAAGTGTCTCCACCCTCAACCAGTTTACTGTCTAGTACCTGTAACTCCCAGAGTTCATTTGGCTGCAGATATTAACAGTTTCTCTAATTTGTAATGACAGCAAACTGGCCTTTGCTCTTCCCACATTCACTATTCATTTCTAGGCTTGGTTAAGTAGATAGCTGGGTTAAAGATCAGTGGTTTTTCATGTGACACATTCTGCTATTCATCTAACAGCTCGTCAGGACAAAACTGTCCCTGTTCTGGCCAAAATAATGAAAATGGTCCTCTACATCGCATGACAATCAGCCCTTGCTTGTGCTGAAACAACTGAGCTTACATAGTTGGGTTGTTTTAAAGACATTTTGGAGCTGACTATTCCACACTGCCTCCAAAAAAGTACATATTTGACCAAGTATGAAATAATTCTTCTCCTTACAATAATGTGTAAGCAGAGACTGTAACAATCACATTAAATACTTTATCCATGGATAACAATAAAGTTGTGAATTGTGTCCTATCAGGAATATTATCTCATACTTGAAAATTATGCAAAGCCATCTTGATGTTCATATTCAAAGAAGTGGTGAATCACCCGTGGTAATGTCATTCTTTATCAAATCCTTCTCCCTAAGCATTATATAAGGGACTCACTCTGTAACATCTGTTCAATTCTATGAAATGTTAACAGATGTCTAAAATGAAAAAAGAAAAAGGCAGAGGGGGTAATAAAAGAAACCTCCTCTGAACAGATAATCCACCCAAATTTCCACATTCTAAAGAAAAAATATTGACAGCACTGTATTGTCTCTGAAACCTGTCATCCTGACTTTGTAAAACATTTTTCTGTAAGTTTTAATAGGCACCTTCTGATTTTAAGCCAAAATGCATTGGACTGATTATGTCATCATGTAACAATGAGACTGAATTTCTTTAAGTCCCCTGCCCTGTATTCCAAATGTCCTTGCTGAATCCTTCTCTATCTTATGTAAACTATTGTGCATTTATGAATCTGTTTTCCACTTTGATTTGGAAGTGTCCACATCTATATTTTACATCTCTTCTTTTGTTTTGGTTTTGGTTTTTTGCTGTTTGTTTGGTTTTTCGTTAGGAAAAATTTTCAGGTTGAACTGAAGCATGGCAAAACCTCAACTGAATTTTTGCTTTAATTAAAAATCATATTTTCAAACACTATTTACTCTAAATTGGTTGTTCAGCCTTTTCTTTAGTACGTGATGTGACAGGACACTTATCCTCAAAGACAACTTTTGATCATGAGTCTTTTCTATTATGAGCTGTAGTTCCTAGCAAGCTGTCACACTGCAACTGATCCTAGTCACATCTTTGCCAAACTATGTATCAGCATTCCATACCACAGAGCCCTTATGGAGACTGCTGAGACATGGCACTAGCAAACATAAGGGGAAAACTGACCTATTGCTGGCAGATAAAACATCAAACAGAGATTATCGTGATTTTATTCACGCAGATGCTACATTTTAGCAAGTAAAAGAAACAAAGGAAAAGTGAAATTCGAAAAAGTAAGCACATTTACAAGAAGACAATTACATCTACATATGTTATTATATCTATATATGTTGTCCTTCAGTATGTAACATGATGTTGGAGTCTACTTGCTGGTTTGACGGGGAAGAACATAAATATGGCAGATATTACAAAAATTAGAGGAAAGCTCTTGTTATCTTAAAGTGATTAGTAACACACAAGTTTGATTTCTTGTTTTTCTTTGGTTATGAGGTGTTTTGTTTCATTTTGTGGGTTTGTTTGGTTTGGGTTTTTTATTTGAACAACCCAAAATTGGAAGTTCAGGCCACCTGCAACTCCTTTTTATAGGGAGCTCACACCTATGTTTCTCTACTTTGTAAGGGAGATGTGTGAAATATATTAATTTGTCTGCTCAACAACAGAGGAGTACACATGTGAAGCAGAAGGAACCAAAGAATCACAATTCCAGTAGCTACACATAAATAAGTGAAAAATGCAGGTGAAATGGAAGATGCAAAAGGTTAGAAAAACAAGTAACTTGATAAAAACAAACATAATGCCAAGTTATAGCAGTTTGCTGCATGTACCAATTAAATCTTGGAAGTGATTAGTTGCTGTTTAAAAGGTATTCTCCACATGAGCATGGCTTTTAACTAGTAACAATCACTACATATATATGGATAAAGCAGTAAATGAAAAAAAAAAAAAAAGTCCATGCTTTTCTCAGAAGAATTTTACATGTCCAGCAAAAATTTGGCGCAAACTCCTCAATTTGCAGGCAGGTAAACAGGGCAGCTTGTTCTGCACATATGGCAGTTTCACATCCATTCTTCATGTCACATCAGTGGTTTTTTTCAGTGTCTTTTTCTGACAAGAAACTATCTATTTATTACTTAATTGTTTACAGCAAATGGTAATAGATAAGAATGTTAAGGTATGAGAATCTGCTTCAAAGCAGAGTAGATACAAAAGACTTTGATTTAAACTGTGCATTTAATGAACGGTCCATATAGCCCATCACTGAAATAATAGTGGTATTTAGTAATTCTGTTTTGATTTAGTAGGAATTAAGCAGAAAGAGGACACCTGACATGCCATATAATATAGGAAGTTGTTTAACACAAAAAATAATTGTATTTCACCTTTAAAATATTTCAAAACCAGGTATATCTGCTGGAATTTAAGTTCAAGATTCAACAGGAATATTACCAAGCTCACAGCAATGGTTAAAAAAAAAACCACATCAACCTCATTTATGTAAATCATTGAGAAAAACAATTCAAACACTTCAGACTGAAAAACCTCACATTTACATATGTTTACATCCACAGATTATTGCTATATTATTATACAGGTATACTACTCTATTAAAGTATCCTTCAGCTATTGATTATCTGGGTTAAGCAAGGTTTATTGTTTTAATAATAAACTCTGAAAGTTTATTTTCTGAAAAACAACCTCTAACTGTGGAAATTGTCCATTGGATGCTAGCTTAGTACAAGACCTTTACAAAGCGATTTATTCTTTGGTAGCTAATTTCATTACTCTCATCCTTTTAGTAAACTGTCTATAACAAGCAAGGCCTTTGGATCCCACAACAGCCTAAAGGGCTTAAGTGTAGGCTAAGTTTATGATCTAATTACTTCATAGTATAATCCATTGTGCCATTTCCTAGTTGCAATTATTTGGTGTCTAAAAAATAAGTCTGTCATAATTAAAGAATTAAAATTACCTAAAGAGGAGAGGGGATGGGCATATATAAACAGCTGAATATTAGATAGCTGAAAAGACACTGCATGCACAAATGCAAGACTGAATTAAGAGCAGCTATTTTTTTCTAATTACTGACTCATTCACAGTACACAGAATTGCCTGAACTGCCCAGTGTCCTACTGTCTCTCTGGACAATTAGGAAAAGCTGCATTAGCAAGAACTCAGCATTCTCTGTCTCACTTTTCTCTGGAGAACTGGGGAAATGATGAGCTCCATCACCTGGCCAGCAGCAGCAGCAGCCACAAAGTCACCTCAGGGACTTGGACGAAGAGATTCATCTGCAGCCTTGGCAGCGACTGAAGTATGCCTTACTAACAGACAGTCACACGACCACACACTGGCACAAGGTCCTTTCATTAAGAGCTGTTGTCTAAGTGACCTGTCACAGAGTTTCATAAAGCAGCATTAATACTGTGGGTCAAAATGAGATTGATCTTTGAGCTCCGTGGTCTCCTGTTGACAACGGTGCATTATAAAACCAATACTAAATACTTTATAAACAGGTCTCTCCGCTAGTGTATTAGAGGAACGGAGCATATTTCATGCCCTATAGTTAGATAGCCACATATCCATCAGACAATTAAATAATTTATAAGATACTCAGAAGTGCAATAAGACTCAATAAACTTTTAAATACTTACAAGCTACTATTTTGTTTGAAAACATACCAAAACCAACCAACCAAGCAAAAAACTCTGCTCACCTAATGAGTACGGAACATCAGTAAAATTCAGGTTTTATATTATCTTTTCATGTGAAATATCCTCATTGCACACACACAAAAAAAACAAAAATCCAGCTCTTCACTCAGTTAAAAAAAAAAAAAAAAAGAAAAGAAAACTTAATTGCTTTAAAAGTATTTGACGAGTTTCCTACATTATTACTTTCATTACTTTATATTTCAGCTTCCTCTGCTTGGCATCAGACTGCTTTTTGTCCTTTTGTATACTCTGGCCAACATGGCTGCAAGAACCTTCTCCTCTGCAATGCCTGCCATCTGGAACCACCGTGCTGCATTTCTCTCCCTCATTCTCCATCTATTTTCAGACTTCATCTGGAAACAATATGTCTCTGTTCTGATGTCTGGGTCTCTTAACTTCTAGTAAAAAGGGAAAAAAACTTTTAACTTTATTAACTCTGCATAGTGTTTTGGAGATAAATTTTGTGCGAAAGATACTATACAAAACCATCTCTTCATTAAATCACACAACTGCAGGGGCAGAATTTACAATAAAAAGTGATCTAGAAATACTACCTATTCTGTTAAATTTAATATACAAGGCTGTGTGAATTTCTTAAGAAATGGCTTCAATATAGAATGAAAAAATATTCCTAATTTTAGTAATTCATTCATACTTTCAAAAAAACCAGACATAAGTTGGCTCACTTTTCAAAAGTTGTGGAAATCACGTAGTTCTTAAAGGCAAATATACCTGAAAAAGTTTATCACATTTGGAAGAAAGTGAGCATATGTACTTCTCTTTTCCATCCCATAGAAAAGATGTTCTCTGTGCTCCTACCATAGTAGATGAAGAGACAGTAATTGCATATAAACACTGTAAATATATTCCTACAATATTTGCATGCTGGTTATGTCAGCAATGTAGGAGGTTCAGCTCCTATAATTTTGAGACATCATAGGGCAAATAAACTTGTTTCTTCCTTGGTTCACCTGCAAAACCAAATGCTCTGTATCAAGAGTCTGAAATTTTCACACACACGAGTGTCTGAATCTCTCTTAAAATTAAACACATAAACAGAATTTTGATAGAATACAATTATCTATTCTGAACGGATGTCTGTAAATTTGTTCTAGGTAACTTTAAAAACTGAAATTTCTCTTGCTGGGAGTAGTTCCCAAACCACCACAGGCACGGACCTTTGTATAGTACTGCAGAGGCCACGGTTTCACAGACAAGCCACATTAATACTGGATAGAAAGCATCTGGAACCCACAGCTGTGTGTGCTCCAGCCCCAAAGCACCCACAAGTCTATGCCAATTCAAACCCCGATTCCCAACCCACAAATAAACCATGCTGGTTTTCTTTAGGAACTAGACCTGAATTTTAAGCTTTCAGGTTTTCACCATTCACACAACTGAAGAGAGAATAGGAGTGTTTGAGGAAAGGGGCAAATATGCTCTAAAGGAAGGTTATGATGGACAGTTCCTGCCTTGGCTTTCTCATACAGCCTACTTGGGACAAGCTGACCCACGGGGACCTTAAAAGCACTATTTAAAGACTAAACTGGATTTCGTTTTTACAGTAATTGCAACAGACTTACAGGGCTGGCACCAAAGAAGTATCTACAAGTCATGGAAATGCCAAGGATTTGAGAGGTGGGGTTTGGGGTGGGGGTGGGGTTAAAGGATGGGAGAAATGGGGAGTTCAGTGTTTTCTAGACAATAGCATTGGTCCTTAAATTCTCCTTTGTACAACACTCCTCTTCTGTTTAGCCTGCACCTAAAGGGCACAAAGGCAGCTCTAACCTGCATTTCACAATAAAACTCTGTGCCACACTTCAATAGTGTTTGAAACTTTACTACATGTACAATAGACAAGAAAAAATATGTCTCTTTCCTTACTAAAATACCTTATATTGTCCTCTGCAGGACAAATCTCAGGCATTTCTGAAACCAAACAAGGAAAGATAGATACTTTCGAGTTACTTTAGTCTGAATTTTTGTAAGATTTCCCATTGTCTGCTAATGGGTCCTAAACCAAAAGGCTATGCTTGTTCATATTTTTCTTCCCCTGAAATGTGGTTGTTTCATCCCTTTACTTGTGCTGTATACCAAACAGAAGCTTCATCTTTTGGATATACACATTTTATTACCTGGGTTTAAATTACTTTGCTTACTACTTTTAATCTGAAAACCGGGCTTGCACGTTCCTGTGAGATACATAAATGTCCCTTCAAAAACTCACCAATTTTGCAAGAGAGCCTCTTCTACTTTATGCCAAATACATCTTGGAAACACCGCCAAGGTTCAATCATAGCAAAGAGTGATAGTTCCCAAAAAAAGATGGTTACTTGGAAAATGTAAAGGAAGGACACTAACATCAACAGATTTATCCCAGAGCTGGCTGATATGAAGTGAAGGAAGTTCACCCAGAGCTGCCATTCATCCTCAGTCATGTTAATTCTCTAAGGACGAGGAAGACTCAGGGAAAGGAAACGGCTGAGCATAAGTGATAATTACCAAGCTCCCTCAGGATGCCAGCAGTTAGATGCCAGTGTTCTCCCTCCTTTTCCAAAATTTAATGCCACTCTTTTGATTTCCATCTAGAAAAGCAGTATTGAGCAAGAAAATGAGTAACCTATTAGAAACACTAGTGTAGGTTTTATTGGCTGGTTGTGTGCTAAAAACAGAACTAGAGAGACGGCCACTGGAGCACAGGATAGTTATGGTACTATAACTATCATCAGCTCTCTTTCATCCAGCTCACTTCCAGGACACCTGTGAACATGTCAGAAGCCAATCATGAAAAACCCAAACCAAATCCAACATTCAAACCAAAACCCAATCCAAAACTCAACATAGATTCATTTTAGGAAAAGGAAGCATTTTTGCAGGTGGGATGATAAGTCTCTTGTAGTCTTAGAGGGAGTCTTGGATCCACACAAAATATCATCTTAAGCAAAACTGCACCAAAGGAAGGTATGTCCTGTTTTGCTTAAAAGATGAAATTTGTCTTAGGAGCAAATTTGGATGGAGATGGAAAATCTGACTTTCAAATACAAAAAACTGCCTTTTCTCTCTGTTCTGGAGAGCTGATCCTCTAGGTTTGAGCCTTCCAAAGTAGAAAAATCTCGGTGAGTTTTAAATCAAAGAGACTGAAAGAGTAAAGCAATGTAGAAATTTGAACAATGAAAACTTTACCTGTATTTTTACTCCCTTCTCATATACAAGATTAATACAACAAGACTTGAGGAAAAAAAAAATGCTAAGCCAAGCAAAATCAGACCACAAGCAGGTTTATTTGCTTTGCAGGTCACTTTTCAAAAGGAATACACAATAAGCATTAATGTAAACACATGGAAGACTATATAGTGTCATACGCTTCACTTAAAGGAAGAAATGCACAAAAGCAATTGATGTAGAAAGAATACCTAGAAAGCATAGAAAAAACATCAGCTGTTTCCTATCAAATAAAGCAGAGTCCTTAAAATAATCAATTTATCAATTTTAAAAATTATTTAAGAAATTAACCTTAAACTCTCAGCTCCCATATTACTGGGAATGCTCCTGCAATTACACTACAGAAGTAATCTCATCCCTATACAGGAAACGGGAACTGATTTCTAAATATTTCTAAATCAGTGACACACCATTATTTTTATACTGAATTGCTTTTTTGTGACTGTACTTAAATTATCTTTTTGCTTATGCATTTTTATAATGTATTCACGATTTCAGAAATAGTAATAACATCTTCAGCTACTCATTTAGGAATGTTATGCTTCCCATTCTTTCTTTCTTTTGAAACCTGTCATGACAATTTTACTTTCAAAAAAATAAAAAGCAATCTTTCAGTATCCCAACTCATTTTATCAAATTCATTAAAAGTTTATTTCTGATCTTTGATAAACAAGAAAACGTTTATCTGGCAAGCTGGAATCCTATAATTGTACACAAATGATCAGCAGCTGATTTTCACAAGACATGAAGCAATGCATGATTTTTTTTTAGTTCAGAACTGAACTAAAAAAATAAAACTCTTTAAGAAGCTGAGATATTTTGAATTTTCACTTGTAGACAGTTTCTCTCATGGTTACTTACACAACAACTGAGAGACGGCTTCATTGCTGTTAGCTACATCCTACATGTATTAAAGTGAAGTCCAAGAGACTTAAAACCAGGCTGATCCCATCTCCCTGCTCCAGCTGTGCTGAGTGCTGTACAAGCAAAAGGAAAGGAGAATTCCTGTCTAGAAATGTTTATAGCCTGAATAATCAAAAGAGACAACAGATAGAAGAAAGGAATTATCTCATCCTGATTTTTACTATTGGGAAACTGATACATAGAGCTGGAATTTTAAAAAGTGCTTCACACCCAGAGTTCACAACAGATTTTCAAAGAGACAAGAATAGCAGGTATCAGAATACAAACTGAAAAGAGTTACTGGCATAAAGCTTCACCAGAACTTTAAATGAAATAAATGTAGTTTATAGTTAAGCTGAAAATGAAACAATACTCTTGTGAAAATTACAAAATTACTCTTGTTAACATTCTACAAAATATTGTAAACTCACTGGTGCTCTTGCTCTCTTCCTTCTTTACCACCACCCCAAGCACACAGACATTTTTCTGTCACCTCAAATATTAATTTCACTCAGTGTCTCTTATGATTCACTAAATTAAAGACATACAACACAGAGACAGCAATTAGAAGTACACTGAAACTGCTCCCAGGTTTTCCTCCTAATCCTGAATACAACTTGATCACTGCAGGTCAGGTGCATGACTTGATATTGATGCCTTAGAGAACCAAGTCAATGACTCTACAGTTTTATTGCTGTTTGTTCCACACAGCAGCATCAACATTCACTAAACGTGTAGTAGACTGCTAAGTAAATAAAACAGGTGGATGAAAAGTTATAAGCAACAATATAAACTGAAAATTGCAGTTCATTCATATAGATGCCCACTTCTAAAAACAATTTTGAAGAACATTTCATTAGAATCTGAAATGCATGTTTCTAGTGAATTTCAATACACATTTGATTTACAAATTCCAGTAAAAGTGTGCCACAGCTGGCAGGATAAGTTACTGTAATAAATCACTATTAAATAACTGTAAATCTTTAGAATGGCATAATTTCTAATAAAAAATATGCATGCAAAACTGAATATTTGTGGAGAAGCATTCTTCATGTAGAGGAAAGCAAATTACAGAACTTACCATCCTGGTAGTACAGGATAATTCAATGAGTAAATGCTGGAATAAAATTCACATAAATATTGCCTAATCTATTGCGATTTCAAGCTAACAACTGCATCTGAACAAATTGCATGGTAAAGGGTGATGGTAAACGTACTACATTTCAAAGCTTTTTTATGTTAAACATTCACATTTCTGGTAGAAAACTCTGGCTCTTGCAATATATCATCAAAGCAGAAAATTTACTTTCCAAATACCATGTAAATGCTGCTAACTGTTCCTCTGCACTTCAGAAATACCTTCTACATTGGATTTTGGTTTGGTTGTGGTTTTTTGTTTGTTTGGGTTGTTTGTTGGTTTTTTTTTTTTGGGTAGGGGTGGGAAGTAGGCTTGGTTTCTTAGGGATTTTTGGGGGTTCTTTTTTGTTTTTGTTTTTGTTTTTTTGTTTGGAAGGTTCTGGTAGGGTTTTGGCAGAGGTGGGAGGAGGAGGAACGTTGGGAGCTTTTCAGAGAAAAAAACCAACCCAACAACAAAAGACACCAGCAAACCCATCCCAAAACATGGTACCAAAAAGCCCCTAGTACTTTCACTTTAACCTGTGTTGCCTCTGATGTGCAGCAGATGGACATTTACAGTAATCCATTGCTGCAGAAATCAGCTGAAGAGCTATTTGCTGTTCCAAAACTTCCCATGCCTTATTTAGGCCTTACAAGACTTCATTTGTCAAAGCGCAGACACAGTGCTGATGTCGCGCCGAATGGCACATTTCTGGAGTCAGGATGAGCTGCAGCACTGCGACAGGCCCAGGAGGACCTCGCTCCAGGGTGTGATTGCTTCCACTGCGTCTTGGGATGGGTAAATTATTAACTGACACTTTCACTACTGAGGAACTGTCTAAGATAAACCCATTAAAACGGTTAGCCTACAGAAAGCTTCACACTCCTGGTTTGTTAAATCCTTGTCAAAGTCATCATTTGGTCAAGCTTTTTAAATATACATATGCATCTATATAAAATCTATTTATAAAACTTTCAATTATGAACGTTTTCTCTACCTTTCCTTGTCTCATTTTTTTTGGCTCAATGAAGTGAACCTTGCAGTTAGAGGAAGGTTCCTAAGGACTGAATTGTAGAAGAGAAGCAACAAAAGCTTATCAAAGATAGCAATATAATAAGCACTGTAATTCACCTTAATAACTGAACTTACAAAATTCAGTACAGGTGGTGATGGTTGCCAGAAAATTTACCTCAGACATAAAAATCTATTCATTGAGAAAAAAGATCAATAAACCTGTTTTCTGTTAGTATTTTTAAGTTTCCCCCATGAGGAGACAAGCAGATTTTTGCAAAGGCAAAAAATGGTCTGCTGACCACACAAACACTTCCTATCTTTATAAACATTAAAGACAATAATGATTTTACAATCTGAATTAGCTAATTCTTAGACATACTATTACAGTTACTTCACTGTTAATTGTAATCTGGTTCAGATTTTACTTTAATCCAAGGACAAGTAGAAAAAGAACTAAGATTTTGTATGCTGATTTGTGTTCCTACACATCATTTATTAGCATAAAATTAATTGAACCCCAATATTTACTGTACATTCAGTACACTACTGCCCTACTACCTCAGGAAAAAAGAAAAAAAAAAAAACAGAATCGATGAATCATATAGGAAGCAAAACTGTTTAACTAGCAAATTTCTTCTTCATTCACAAAGTTGCCACGGGCACTCCCTCTTATGTGAGCACGGAAGAAAAGCCACGGAATAACTCCAAATCCAACCACACTTGCCATAACATGATCATGAAACTGCACGCAATTAAAATGGTTTGTAGACAGTAAGAACACGCCTGAACATTATGGGTATGCATGGAAGCTACAGAAAAATATTTCAGTGAGGTACCTTTTCTAGTAGATTAAGAAACCAAGAAATAAACATTTTCATATTCTAATCCAGGCCAATTTAATAGGATATCATGCAATCACTTCATAGAGAAAAATACACAGTCTCTCCTACAGGGATTCAGTTTTGGGGAGCCTAATTGAACACTCGTAGGTACTGATTTGCTGTTCCAGCTGACTTCTGTCGCAGCGGTGAATGGTTAGGATAATCAGAGCTTGACAGGTCCTAAATCAGGAAACCAAATTTACAAGTCACTTCTGAGGATGCGTCTTTAAGCTGTATATAAAGTCAGAATTATGCTTTAGCTAACACAGATACATATTTACACCTAAAAAATTACTTACATGAAAATTATTTGTGCAAGGGACAAGTATTACTTTAAGAACAATTTAATAATTATTTGAATCAGTATTTTACCCTAGAGAAAGCACAGATAGTTTGCCACACCAAATTTGAAAAAAAAATTCAACAGCATTACTCCAGTCTCTGCCCAACCTGTGTGTCTGTGAGTACATCTGTCTGTGCATACATGTATCAAAATATGTGTGTTTCCACATGCACCCGCACAGCATTATTGACTGTTAACAGACACTCATACACAAGTTAAAATTTCTCTTTTCTAGCCAAAAGGGAGTGCCTTTGAGTGCCTTTTTTTTATCATTATTTTTTTATTAACTGGAATTCACCCTGAAGCTCAGAAGGAATTTTGAGGGGGCAGGACAAGGGTTTGTACTCTTTGTTTTATCTGCACTGCTCTATATACTTTCTGATAACTTGAGATGGGTAACCAAATTACAGACTTTCAGGGATTCTGATGATCACAAAAATCACAAAAGTGTAGTCTTCAGTATGACATTATATCCTCACATACTTTCCTAATGCTCATACACAAGCAAATAGTGAGTATCAGTGTAAAATAATCTGATCCCAGTCTCATCTGTGCACCTCATGCCCTAGGTACATATTCTGTATGAACAACAGAAGTACTCATCTACTTCTCTATTCTCCTTTCAGCTTTCTAGTTTGTATTCAGATGCATAGTCTGTAGTCCCAAAACTGTTTTATCCAAAACTTTTTAACCACCGTGCTTATTTACGTCTCCACAGACATACAGTGTTCATGACAGCCACTACTGCTGCATTTTCTTTGAAATGGTCCTGTGCCTGCAGTAGCAGCATTGAGAGATGCTGCTCCACTAACCTACAGGTCAAGACATACAATGCCCTTTGCTTGTGAATTCCTAATTGTTGATTTTAACAAATCATGAGTGTCATATCAAGATTTATTACATTACTTATATTGTCACAGGAAACATTAGGGAACAAAATCTAACAATTTAGTTGAAGTTTCATTATGAAGTCCCTTATTCAGAATTTACCTGGTACATTGCTTCATGCAGAACATACCACTCACATGATCACACCTAACAACAAAGGGGCAGCATAAAGACTCAAGAGCATGTGCATGAAAGCAAGAACACTGGAGTTACATCTTTTTGGGGAAAATCCCAACTGTCAGTATTTTACTATGACAAGTCACAGCAGGAAAGACCCTGAAAAAGTATTTCCTCAGAGAAGTGATGCAGTTTTACGAAGGAGCTGGTAAAATGTTCTGACTCCTGAGGCTTTTGTTCTGTGTGCAATAAGGTAGCACAGCTGCCAACAATTAAGAGGCCAAAACGTGAGGAGAGAGACTCATTCTTTTAAAAGACAGAAAAAGAGAAATTGTCAGAAAAGGCTATGTCCTTCATTAGGTCAGTTGACATGGAAGAAGGGGACATAATTTATGTTCGCAAGGCATTCAGGCTTCTCAAGGGCCATGAATGCTCCTAAGACAGTAAGCATTAGAAGCTCACAAAGATCAGCAAGAGACAAAGTTTGGAGGAAGGAGCTATGTAAGGAATGTGAGTCAGTAACATGAGAACTTATTTCTCTGAATGAAAATAAGCATCTATTTGAAGTAGACAACATGGAGTACTTGTTTCCATTCCATGTGAGCAAACCATATGTTACAGACAGTTTCACTGGTGTCAGACAGCAAAACTCCTCAGAAGGCTGACCTGAACACCCACAATTGCAAATGCATCACTGAACAATTCACAATAACTTACAGATATGAAATGGAAGCATGAGAGGCAGTGCTGGTTTACTAGAAGTAAAATTAACATGTTGAGAGAAAATTGCCATGTACTATCTCGGCAACAAGAGAGCTGGCTGCAAAACAAATGGGGAAGTAACTTCCTGCTAGATTTGTACTTATACCCTTAATAGCTTAAAGATTTTTACTATCAAAATTCTAGGGACTTTTTGCAAGTATTTTGACAAAAGAATGCAAGAGAATGACAAGAAAGACAAGAAAAAGTAACAGGAACCTAATGTGGAGTATTTTTTTTTAGTATTCTCTGTGTTATAGAGTATGTGATTTTCATAAAATATGACTCTGTGTTGCTCCACAATAACAGTTAAAACTCACTCTTTTCCCGCCTACACAAAGTAATTTTGTTTAGAGACCTTCATTTCTTTTGGCCTTAGCCCATCAGAGGGGTGTGTGATACAGTTGCTGCCAGTAATTGCTTCCATACAATACAAATGTTTGAAAACATTTTGCATATTTGTTATGATTATGTATGACATTGATATCATATTTAAAACTCCAATGGGCTTGCAGATTTTTTTTTTGCTTATAGAAAACAAAGACACAGCACAGAATGTTCCCCTAATTCATCTAAGACAATTTAGTCAATTTTATTTTCAGTAATACACTATGAACTCTTAGCCTCTAAACATTTGTTTTTTCCATTGAAAACAGAACTATGTACATTGAGGGTAAAGCTGTGGGAGCTACATGCACAAGTTTGGATGTACATTCACAAAGCACATGAAAATGGACAGTTGGGCAAATGGCTGTGTTTTTTGCCTAAGTGCTGACAGAAATAACATTCCCTATTTAAAAAAAAAAATTCAAAAAAACCCCATATCCCCATGTATATGCATTGCTATTCAATCCATTACTTTGCAGGTGTAAGATTATTCAGATATACTTTTTTTTTAGTTATAAGGAAAATTTTAACACATTTGAACATTTTCTTTTATAGTTGCAGTGCTGTATCTGTCTCAAATCCTCCATATACCTAATGATTTATTATTTTACCTGAAACATATTTCTATTGGGTTTGTTTAGCAACTGTCAGTTTTAAACTGTGACCTTGGAAAACACACTGTTGTCTAATAACGTCTCAAATTTCCTTCAACTGAAATAAGAGAAAATTAAATAAAGTACATAGATCATACAGCAGTTTGTGAGATTCCTAAACTTTTTTTGGAACCCAGATTTAGCTAACTGCCACTGCTCCAGTGGAGGGTTGCCATTCCCCCCTACTTTCCTGCCTGCCTTGGAGATGCCACCACTGGTGCCTCAAAGGCCAATTGCGGGCATGCAGAGAAAACATATCCCATCTGAAGTAATACTGATCTGTCAGTAGAGGTGAAGCAAAGACACCCATAACACGTTATAACAAGTTCACAGTTTTCTAGCAAGGTTGTATCTCAGCAGTTGACAGTCAAGGCCAAACAGTCTACCTTCTTGCTTAAGAAACTCAACTGAAGAAACAAACACACGAACGCAACATTCATCAAGCTTGCAGTATTTAAGTGCTTACCAGGAGACAGATGATGAACAGTAGCAACGGAAAACTCTTTAAGTTGTTCCAACACATTGAGAAAAGTAATTTTTCCACTACTTTCTAGGTGAGACTCGGAAAAGAGATGGCAGAAAGGTCATGGAAACAAATGGTTTCCTACAGCTGGGGGAAAATCACAGATACAGATCTATAGCAGCAAAGTTAGTTGTAAGAATAGTGTCTCAGATTCTTTATTCCCTGACCTTCTCTCTCTCTCTCCTTCCCTATCGTCTTACGCCCTACTCCCACTGTTCCCTACTCATACACTTTAAGACAGAAAATCTCAAGTCCTGAGCACTGAACACAAAATCCTCCTGGCTGCTTTCCTTTGCTTTATCAATGCTAGTATTTAGGCATAGACTGCTGCCTGCTCTGACAGAATGCACTGACATGGGCCATGGCAGATCATCATGCTGTTACCACGATCCCCGCTACCTTTCCAAATAATAAATATTTCTGTCATACATACATACTAACTTAATCCCAAATCTGTTCTGGCCACACATATTTTAACCCTCTTTTAACTTTGAAAGCTTCATCAGCCACTCTTGAAAGACAGAGCAAAACACATGCTTTTGCCATGAAACATTGTCTCTGTTCAGATTCTTCAGTTTCTTGAATCTGGACTAAGACATAGAAGACAATTTTCAATTTACAGTACTCCTACTCTAATTTTGTAAACATTTGTGCTCTGCTTCACAACTTGCAGATTTATTACAGCTATGTCATACACTCTTCTGTCACTATGGGGCTTCATTTCCAGTATACTAAAAATTACTCTGGCCTTCAAAACCACCTCTCTGCAAAGGCTAAGGACTTTATCATAAATACAGATATTTCTATGTAATGCTGAGTTATTATAAGACATTCTGATGTTAAATTACCATAAAGAAACTCCACTTAAAATACACTGAACAAACAGCATCACACCACTTACATTTCAAAGGACTGTCACTTTTTATAGCAAGGTTTCATTGAGCTTATAGCTGTGCCATTCCACTCAATGGGATTCAACCATGCTAATTCTCTGGGAACACATGCATTATCACCTAACAGATGGTTGTGAAGTGTGGCTTTCCAAAGGAATTATCACTTCCCTTTCTTCTTTGCTCTCGACAAAGTCAGAGGGGAAAAAAAAATTCAAAAGTTTTAGATTCCCAATGGAGAAGATGAGTCCTTGATTCCCAATCTTAACAGCAGATTCTTCCAGTAGGGAGTCAAAAGGACCTCTTTACCCTACTTACATTCACTTTTTTATCAGAATTGAGTTTCATTTTCAAAAGGAATCAGTACATTTAATAGTTAAAAACACCAACTCTAGATTGTGATTGGCAGAGCTATCTCCTGGGCTGCAGAAAGGGACAGTGCTTTTGAGGCAGCTTACTGTGCATAGCTGCAAGCTTCTACCTAAAACATGCTCCTGTTGAACACAACCTGTCAGCAGATGATGCAGCAGAGCAGTGCCTGCCTCACAAGTATTGAAAGTGAATGAATGAACGATGTTACCTGGCATCACCAATCCACATGGACAAATACTGAACTTAACTGACTATTTAGGTTGTCAAAGGCAAGTGATTATTTTGGTGTTCTTCACTTTCAATTGATTAGACCAATTGGTGTCAATTACAGCTGAAGTTCTAAGGTTCCAGTCACACCCACATATATTGTATATATAAGTGATTGTTTCTTCTGTCTAGTAGATAATCTCTTTATATGACTGATAACCATCTGCTTAAACCATCATTTTTTGTTTACAGAACTTCAAAGAATTTCATCTCACAGGAAAAAAATTAAGAAACTAAGCACAATCTAGAGGAAAACACAAAAGAGATATTCAGAGTTGTAGGGGCCCAGATTTTCTGTTTAACATATTTAATGATGCTGAGCAACAAAATCTCAGCAAACCAAGGTGAGAATACAGCCTGAAAAATCCTAATATATTGTCTCAATAGGGGATATTTTTAACTAATTCTGTACTGTTTTCTATTAAATAATAGAGATGTAAACAATTTTATATTTCACTCCCTGTGAAAAATTTCTTCAGTTTAATATTTTCCATCAGAAATTTAACATTCTTTTAATGTAGATTTTTTCTTGAGTAATGTATCATATTTAACTCTGTAACTATCAATCAATATTCCCTTCAATTGAGTGTAATTTCTTTCAACTTTTCATAAACTTCCCCTTGGAGCACTGAGGGTTCTTGCACCTGCTGAAGAGCTTAAGTTTATTTCAAAAACCAGAAGTGTCTTCTAATCTTACTCACAGATGGGGCCATCCCCAAGTTTTTTAAGACACAACATGATTTTAGACAACTTTAAAGACATGTCTGACACCACACCATCTGAAGTAATGTAGTACCAGCTCGGGGCAGAACCTCTAAAGTACACATAATGTAAAGGTACAACAATGTCTTTTTATATATGGGCACATACAAACTAAATATATTACAGGAAAATCTTCGCTGTGTCTCCAAAACAGAGAAACAAAGGGGAAAATTGGGAAAGGATGCCCATCTTGCTCTGATTTTTCCAGTATAATTTAACAGATCTCCTGGTGTTAGTGCTGCACCAGTCCATACTGTGTCAAATAAGGAATTTTTTAAAGAGTAACTACTTAGTTGATTGCTCCAGTGGGCAATCATTAACCCATTGCCATTCTTTATGCAAACATTTTCACAATGTCTTGACTATCACTGATGATAGTGAATGGAAGGAAACCAAGGTGCTGGAAAAAGAAAATGTGAAAAGATTTGGGAAAATGCCAATACAGAACTCTTGAATAATACTCTAAAAGTTTGCTCCCAGCCTAGACAGCTAAACCCCTGGCTTCTCTGAATCAGGCTGCAAGGCAGCATATGTAAAGCAGACGTTCACACTGATGTTCTGATGATTGTTGTAATACAGTAGTGCCTAAGTCAAGCATCCTAAATCAAAGATGTGAGCAGTACAAGTCACTGCACGAACACTAAGTGTTATCAAAGACGTCACAGCTTAGGACCAGATGGAAATCAAGTGGGGAAAAGGGAAAGAGAAGGGTAAGGAAAGGAAAAGGGAGAGCGTGAAGCAGGAGAGAAAGGGTATAAGGGGATGAGAGAAATTAGGAAGGGGTGTGTATGAGAAGAAAAAGAGGGATGCAAAGAAGGGTAACAGTAGCAATATACTGGATGGGTCAATACTGTGTCCCAGCCCATTTAATGTTTTAATTAATCATCTAGGTGAGGGGGCAGAAGGTACCCTCAGTAAGCTGCAGATTACACAAAACTGGAATGAGCAGCTGATATGCCAGAGGGTTGTGCTGCCATCCAGCACAGACTCAACAAGCTGGAGAAAAGGGCCAACAGGGACCTCACAAAGTTCAAAAGGGGGGAAATACAAATCCTGCACTTTGGGAGGAACTACCACCTGCAACAGTGTATGCTAGGGAATAACTAGTTGGGAACAGCTTTGCAGAAAATGATCTGCAGGGTCCTGGTGGAAACCAAATTAACCGCTGGTCAGAAACGTGCCTTGCAGCAAAGAAGGGTTATGGTGTGCTGCGTTAGATAAAGCACTGTCAGCAGACAGGGGGAATACCTTCCCTCTACTCAGTTCTGCTGAATCCAGGGGCCAGGTCTGAGCTTCCTGGTACGAGATGGAAATGCATGGACCACCAAAACAGTTAAGGGACTGCAATATCTCTGCTATGAGGAAGGGCTGAAAGAAGTGGGAATGCTCAGCCTAGAGTAGAAAAGGATCAGAAGAGATCTCAAGAATTCATCTGAATAGCTGTTATGAAGGCACAATGCAGATAGAGCCTGACTCTTTTCAGTGGTGCCCAACTACAGGACCAGAGGTGATGGGCACAAACTGAAACATGTGATGTTACTTTTGAACATCAGGAATCACTCTATTGCCTGTTGAAGTGACTGAGCACGGTCACAGGTTGCCAGGGAGGCTGCAGTGTTATCTGAAGGGATGAAGCTTTTGAAAAGCCATCTGGATATGGTCCTGGCTAAATGGCTGTATGGGTGCCTTGGACCAGATCACTTCCAGAGATTCATTCCTTCTAAACTCAAGCAGTCTGTAATTTTGTAATTCTGTGAAGTGGAGAGCAGAAAAAGAGAGGAGGAGGAAAGATAAGAAAGAGAGGAAGGATGGGTGATAGAGGAGGGAGGAATGGAAAGAAAGGAAGACAGGAAATAGAAGGAGTAGAGAGAAGTAGAATGGTAGTAATGCGAGAAAAGAAAAGCTATACCTGCATAATCACCAATAGCTATTACTTCCCACCTTCTCTGTCATTATCCGTTGTCAATTCCACTTAGTAAGCACAGCAGAGGTGAATTTTATACAAGGATTAAAAGCCCACACAGCTGCCTTTTCTGATATTGAAGAAAAAACAATCTAAACCAGCAGCAATAAACAAATTAAAATATCATTTTGCTATATCAGGTGCAAAGAGCCTTCTGTCTTCCTGTATGAAAGCAACAACTGCATAATAAAACACTGATGTTAAATTAACTTTTAAAAAGAGTGCTAGCATGCTGCGAAGGAAAGGCACACACTTTATGTAATCTGACAGACTGTCAGCCCACGCTGAAAGGTGCTTGGCCAGCTGCCTGGAGCTGACAATATAGGGGACATTGTAGTGGATGTCCATTGCAGGCTGCCTTCAGGAAAAACAAGTAGATGAAGACTTCAACAAATGGCTAGAAAGAGCATCACAGTCATAAGGTCCTCAGGCAAAAGAAATTTCACAAGTAACTACTGGAGGAACAAAATAGCAGTTCAGGAGGTTTCTCGGGAGCACTGATGAAAACTTTCTGACCCAAGTGATAGAGGAGCCAACATAGATAGGTGCTGTGCTGGACCTCATAGTCACACAGAAGGAAAGGTAACACCACCAGGAGATGTGAAGGTTGCAGGCATCCTTGTCTGCAGTGACGATAATGTTCAGGATGCTGGTGATGCAAGTCTGAGGAGGCAGGTTGGGCAAAATGGCTTCCAGAGGTCCCTGCCAACCTCAACTATTCCATGATTTTATAATTCCATCTTGCTGCCTCCAAATACCCACACAGAATGTTGCAGGGACTTTTTTATCTATGTACATCTGGTTACCCCTCCAGTATGAATGACTTGATTTGAGTAACACAGCTTTGGGACAAGTAACACAGTATATTTAAAAACCAAATACTTAAGCTACATATATCACAGAACACAGCATTTGTCACTTTACTAGCACAGACTGCTAAGAGTACCTCAAGGTAGTTCCCCCCTCACATTTTCTCAAAGGAATATTGGACTAAATATAATGTTAAAGTTTGAGCAGTCCAAGTACCTGTTTCAGAATCCCCCTGGTTGTTTTAGCAGGCACCTATTACTATAGACAGTCAATGTCTGCAGGAGAAAATGTGTGCATTCTCAACAAAGAAACCCTGGAAGCTGGCTAGCAAACATGGAAGTAAAAGAAACCTGAGCTGCCACTACACCAAACACAATGCTGGCTTCTTGGAGATCACCTTTCCCATACAATGAAAGACCAAAGAAACCTACACAGGGGAAAAGAAAGAAGAAAAAGATTCCATGTCCTTCCAACTCATAGATAGAGTGCTGCCAATCTGCTAATACACAAAGAGTAATTTTTATGGCATTTAATTTCCACTGCAATGATTTAACAATATAGATGGCCAAACAGAGGAGTCATGGAAATTACCCAGTAACTGAGATGATGACAAACACCTGGTTAAACAGAATTCAGTGATATTACTATTGCTGGGGAACAAGCTCTGGAGACATGAGGAGACTACTTCCCTTTTCATCTATCATGATCATTCTTCAAAGGATACCAGTCTTCTAGTCCAGGACATCTAAGAGCGCACAAAACATCTCCCATGCATGTTGGCACATCTTTTTTTTTTTTTTTTTTTTTTTTCTTTCCTGCAGCACTACACAATGAAGAAAATGCAGAGGAGCTCAAACAACATTGTACTGCTACAGAATCATAACTTACATGGTAGAAAAAGCTACTCAGCCAGAGAGGAGGTTACAGGCAGGGAAGCCACCTTTTCTGTATGAACTAGGTAGAGTTTGAGCCTGTGGTCTTTGGAATGACAAAACTCTGTAGTTTGTGCCATTCCTTATGTATGAGAGCCTCTGATGAATACTACATTAGGCAAAATAAGAAGTGAAATCTACTTACATATAAGCAGATCAGGAAAAGTGGGAAGAGAAATACGGGAGGAGTATGAAGCTTATTGTAGTGTAGTGTAGTTGTAGTAACACCACTACAACCCCAAGGCATTTTAGGCCCTTCACAAACTAAAAGAACAGTAGTACAAGCACTGCCTTTTGTGCAAATGCAGCTGAATTTCTGCATCCACTATGTCCGTGTAAGAAAATGCACAATTTAACACATAATAATACTTAACAAAAAAAATTTATCATGCATTCAGCAAATTAAGTTTGCTTTTTGTTGTTCAATGAACTTTTTTTATGTGCAGAAGGCATACACAAGCCAAATTTTGCTTTATGAAGCAATGCTTCATGAAAAGTGAAAACAATGGTTACAAATTTTTGAGGCCCTATAAAACATACTCTGACAACCTTGTTTTTCAATATAGACTAATAGAAGTATTACAATTTTCTTACCTTGATACGAAACAAAAAATTACTTGCAACCATAAATATACCATATCTCTATTTTTGCCAAAAAAATTCTAAATTTCTTTTACATAGTAAAATTTAGCTATGTGTAAACCAATGTATATGCCTGTGAAAGAAAGAAAGAAACAAACTTAAAAGCAATATAATACCCTCCAAAAGAATAATAATCACACCACTAAAAAGCAAACAAGCAGGACAATAAAGCTTAGGGGAACAGGAGTGCTTTCTGCAGCATCAAATAAAAAGTTAAAACTGCGTATCTGTGCTAGGCAAGAAAAAATGAAAAGAACCCCTGAAGCATTATCTATCAAGCATAAGTGAATAATGAAATAACGAATATGTCTATACCCTTGGTCCTTAATCTTACAGCAAATTATAGTATTCAAATATAGTATTTTACACATGCAGTCTGATAACACTTTCTATCTTTCTTGGAGATTTTGTGAACGACATGATATGAAACACAATGTATTTAATGAAAGGTTTCTAAGCTGATTTCCCTACAGGTTATTTTCTTTCTTTTCTCTGGAACCCATACGAAGGATATACAGCAGGGACCAGGAGTGTATATAAAAATAAACTACCAAGCAGCATCAGAGCCGATACCCCATTCCTACAGGGGCAAGTGAATTATTAGATCTGTGTCATGAATTTTTTTTTTTTTTTAATATGCCATTGTTCCCACTTGAGCACATTAAATTTTCCATATCCACTTTTAAACCAATATTACCTTTTTTTCCCCCCATGGTCATAATGTTCAAAGTATACATTATGCCAATCCAACACCTTAAGTCACACACCAGTTATATGTAAAGTAGGATAAACTATAACCTTTTGATTTTCCTCCTTATGAACTTAGAGCCTAAAGGAAAGAAGCAAAACAAACCATGGTACCTCACGGGGGAAAAAGTTTGCTAATATTCATTTTATAAGTGGTCATGAACAACATTTTATCTGATTTTGTATATTCACGAAAGTATATTACAACTGTATGTATATATATTTTTTGTGTTATAACCATTTTAACATATATAAGCCTTTCAAATCAAAGGTAAAAGCATTTTTGGTTTTGAAGATGTGATTGCCAATTATTTTTGCACTAGTGCACATAAACAGGAAGGACAGATTCTTAGGTATGAGTTATATATTCCTGTACAAAATAATTGTATATTCTATGAAGAGTGATTCTTTTTCTAGAGAAATATACAACAACACAAGGGAAATCTTGTACCAGCAGCATAACTGAAGTGGCAAGACACAATATTAGAAAAACAGAGCTACTTTCATTACTGTGATGCTGTGTGTCAGAATGTCTCTCCTTAATGAACCTGTTTGCAATAAGACTCCGGGTGCAAAGAGGCTATTTAGAGAGCCTATTGTGTCTGTAGTGAGTCTTTCAAATATCTTCCTACCATTAGACATGCCGCATTGACCAATTCTGTCCTGATTGCTGTTCTTTTTAGTATCAAGGGACATTCTTGC
The DNA here is from genome assembly GCF_027579445.1 of Ammospiza nelsoni. Classification (NCBI taxonomy): domain Eukaryota; kingdom Metazoa; phylum Chordata; class Aves; order Passeriformes; family Passerellidae; genus Ammospiza; species Ammospiza nelsoni. The sequence continues at coordinate 37,388,412 of NC_080669.1, read as the reverse complement.
CCAGACAGACCGATGGATCAGAAACTGCACTTCATAAAATGTTTACACTGTACACACATTCACACAGTGATACAAGCAACAGAGTCCCAGATCACACAGCATGTTGAATGTGCCAGTGTCATCTCTAGGCTTATGACTTTCCAATACCTACAAAAGGATTTGGGTTAAACTGCTTCTGCTGCTTGCCTGTCATTCTAACAAAAGTCATGTTTTTTTCACCCGTTCAGCATGTAACCAAGTCCATGGCTCGCATGGGAGCATTTCAGGCAAATGTTCCCTGTGTCACAAAGCCTTTTTGCTCAGTTGAGACCACTGCTTAATTGCTGACAGTAGAAACCGACCACACATGTGATGTCATCAGAAAGCAAAAAACTTTGCTGTGAATAAACAAAACAAAAGCAAGTCTTCCTAAAACATTATGAATTACTACTCTCAGTGACAGCAGCAAAGAACAAGGGACTTTTCTCAACAGTAATTACAGAAATACTTTGTTACTGTCTACAGCCCTCTAAATTAGTCCCTTTGTAAGAGATTTTGTGAGGGTAGTTTGATGAAGTCTCAGAGTTCCTATCTATCAAGTCAATGGTTTACTTATTAGCCACTAATTAATGTGCTTTATTCTCACCTTTCATGAACCTCATGTCAAACAGACTATAAGCAAGAAGCCTTTTTACATTTTAACTTTTTTGTGGTCTTACCCTTTTGTTCGTCTAAGAAAAATGTTGCTGCCACCTCCAGTTGAAGGCCCCAAACCCCAAGCACAAGTAACAGAAAGTTACTGTATGGTATGTGAAAGACCTAACTATTAGTTTACTAGCACAGATCAAAAATATACACCTTATATTTGATTTAGCACTCGATACATCTGAACACAGAAAAAGTGTGTTACCAGCTGAACACAGAAAAAGTGTGTGGAGAAACCTATGAGGGAGAAGAAAATTCTTTTTAAATGCCAAATATGAAGCTAAAGCATGGGCGATACAGAAAGCTTTCCTCTAGATAATAACTGGGAGACTGTATATGCTTTCAGAAAAGTGGCAGGTGCCTAGAAATATCAAGGAAGGAGCCCTAATGTTTCTAAGTTTCACTCACAGAACAAAGGAAATCCAAGGGCAATCTGTATAGAGAGATGAGACCCAGGAAGAAGGGGGGAAAAAAGGTCTTATCCACCCTGTTTTGTAGCCAGGAAACTGAGACATGAGGATTAAATGCACATCAAGAAAGTGTATGCCATTGAACAAATGAAGAAGCTATATAAAATAATTTTCTGCTAAGTAATACAGAAGTGTCATATATATGACTGTTGATAAGTTTATGAAAAATGGTATTATGTATAAGATGATGGAACAATACAAGAGGTAGAGGTAGAGTTGTTCTAAAACAACAATACTGAAGTGTAATTAACCTTTCATTTCCTTCCTGAGTCACTAGATTAATCTATAAAAGAGATTTATGAAGTTGGAAAATAATATTTTGGGCTGAATTCTTTCCTGAAATAAATTCAAGTTTCTTTGAAAAGTGAATACTCTCTGAGAGGCAAATTTGGCCAACAGACATATTACATTATACACATTATAGATGTGGGATAAATATTTGCAGAAATAGCAAGCAACCCACTGACAAAATTTTCTGCAAGTATTATGCATCTTCTGTGGATCGTAATTAAATCTTTCTAGGCTTCCTGTCTGTACTTTCCATATACAAACATTTTCTTCCTGTGTTGTGCTATTTTTATGTTAAGAATGCATGCCCTTCTCCCAATACCCATTTTTCCATACTGATACATTCACTCACCTGGCAGGGAGGCATATCTTATAGACTGGTTTAGGTTAGATTTACAAATGAAAGCATTCAGTGTCTTCTCAACCAGCTTAACACAAAAGATCTATACCTCACTTTTACACAGTATTTCAGGTGATTAGCTTCAGCCAGATTTCCACTTTCATCATTACCAACAGACACATTAAGATTGCTGATCTCCCTAGGTTGAACACCTCTAACTCATTTGCTATAATTTTATCCAGAAGAAAAATGTATCTTCCACTCCAGAGGTTAGTCATGAAGCACTGCTTTACTCCACAACAGACAAGGGGCTTTAAGGCCCTGTAGCAAAAGGGTATATGGAGTAGGCTTAAGTCATCCCTTCACTACTTTTAATCATATCTTATAGTAATTGATCAAATTCTACTTGCAATACAATTCTTCTCAGAGAATCTTAGTAAACTCTAAGCCTTCCAAAAATTACAGGAAAACACTGAAAAGTGAGTGTGAGATTTGCTACACTAGACAACACAACTGCTGTTTCTTTGCCAAAGCAAGTTAGTCCCTGCTCTAAGTGGCCATTCTTAGGTTTCTCTACGATTTCTGCCATAATTTTACCTGCACTTTAATTAAACCATTTCAGCTAGGTTCTGTGTGACTTGAAGCCTGACTTAGTTTTGTCCTGGTTTAACTTCACTCATCAGCCAAGCCCATACAGCCGCTCACTCACTCCCCCATCATCACAACTGGGGAGAAAATCAGAAAGGTAAAAGGTAGAAAACTCATGGGTTAGAATAAAGACAGTTTAACAGCAGAGCAAAAGCTGTGCACACAAGCCAAACAACCACAAGGAGTTAATTCACTGCTTCCCATGGGCATGCAGGTGTTCAGCCATCTTTAGGAGAGCAGAGCTCAATCACAGGTTAGGGTGACTTGGGAAGAAAAACGCCACCACTACAAATGTCCTCCCTTCCTCCTTTTTCAGCCCACTTCATACACTGAGCATGATGCCATATATCCTGCATCATGGGTCTGGTGTCCCTTTGGTCAGTTTGGTTCACCTGCCCCTGCTCAGTCTCCTCCCAGCATCCCAAGCACCCCCAACTTCCTCACCAGCATGGAATAAGAAAAGCAGAAAAGGCCTTGCCTGTGGTTAAGCCCTGCTCAGCAATAACAAAAACATCTCCACATTATTAAACCTGTGTTCAGCACAAATCCAAAACACAGCCCCATATCAGCCATTGTGAAGAATATTAACTCTACCCCAGCCAAACCAGGTACAACCTTACATTTAAAAAATGCACATACGTCAACATCCACTTAGTCCTATAACACTGATAAACAAATTTCACATACATAATGCAGTGGTTCCTTCCTCCCCTCATCCCTCCCTCATCGCCTCACTAAGACAAGAAATGGAGCCTCATTTAGTCTGCAGTTATAGAAATAAAAATTTTCTAAGGTTATTGAGAATATAAAGGTCCCATATTAAATACCACTTTAATTCCTCTAAAATTACTGTATGTATTTAAATAAAAGTTCTTCAGACATGTCTTAATCAACCAGAGAATTAAGATATAATTTTCCAGTTTCCTCCAGATTTCCTCATGCGTAACTGGAAAGAAAGTAATCTTAGGTGATACACTGGTATCCCCCCCAAATAAATTCTAAGGGTGTTTTTCATTCACATAAACCAAATAAAAGCATAATGGCTCTAACCCCAACTGCCATATTAACCTAAGCCTGGATAATCTTGCCTGAAATAAATGTGACAGCATTCATACAAATTTTTCTGGTAGCAGAATGGTGGGGAAATGACAAGCAACCTCTTCTGCCTACAGAGACAGAAGGAATCTGTCCAGAGTTGTAATTCTTAGAAATAAAAGTATGCATCTGATATGGCTGAAGCATCACATTTTTCTTTTATTACAATTGGTAGTGAAAAGCACTATTTATGAAAAGCTAGAACATGTCTGTTATGGCATCTTATGACTCCTAGCTCGAAAAAACTGTTTTTGCACCACAAGAAAAAAGAAAAAATATTACAAAACATCAACAGATTGAAAGAACATGTCATATCTGTCCACATAGAAAAACTAAATTATTATGTCTTTTCTATGGATTCTCAGACAGAAGAAAATACATTCATTTCAGCAAACACAACCCAAAAAATGTAAAATGTATAGTCTTTCACGTGAACAGGACACTGATAATACAGAAGTAAAACAAAAATATTATATGCAATAGATACCTCACAGGAAAGAAAAATACAACCAGAAATCAAGTAATATTTAGTGAAATCATTTAAATATAGAACAAGCAAATAACCAGAGAGAAGATGCTATTAAGGGAGACCATTAGCATCAAGTTATGCCTTATTTTCTGAATTTGTTTTACAAAGATCAAATTTTGGTTGAATGTACTCATAAAGAGTAAATAAAACATTCTTCACATTGCTCTCTGTAAGTGTCATGCTTAACTTACCATACAAATTAAATCCAAACATAATTGTAAAAGCTCCTCTTCCCACAAAGCACTCATACAATCAAGCCAATCAACATGTTAAAATTATGAACGTCGATGCATTATATTCAAGTTCAAATTAATAACCAAAGGTTTCATTAGTGAAAATGAAATATAACTTGCTCTTGGGTATGAGAATGTCTGAAAAATTCACATCAAACCTGGTCTATCTATGCATTAAACTCATTATGTTATAGACAGGAATTTACAGATCAGCTGATGGGACTTTGAGCTGCACTGTTGCTGCTGTCCACATGATAAAATCTGTGAGATTTCAAGAAGCATTGCTTCCTGAAGTTAGCCAAAATCTTATTGAATGTCTACTCTTTGGCATCCACCTATTTTTTAACTAACCTCAAAAGAGCAGATGCCTGTCTTCAGCTGGTAAAGCTTCTCCATGTGCTTCTTTCTGGTATATTTTCTCAGTATATATACAGATGAAAATACAGAAGATCTTCGATATCATGGAACTATTTTCAGTTGCATTTTTAAAGTATTTTTAAAAAGTGTATTAAATATTATTTTTAAATGTAAGTATTTAAAAAATCTGACCTTTTTCTTTTTTTTTAATGAAGGCATGAATACATACCTATTTAGAAAAATCTAGTGCTTTGAAAACTTCAAGGAGAGAAACACAAGTCTCCAGAGAATGAATTTTTGTGAACCAATGCTTCCTAAAAAAACAGATTCAAAGTTCTGTGCAGTTCAAATGTGAATTACTTTTCAGGCCTAAATAAATTCTGATCATTTTACAAACAGAAAAACTACACAAACTTAACTAGAGTCCAAGCCAGACTATAAGGTTTGTAAGCCTTTTAACAAAGCAGGATCAAACACCAAACAAGAACAACTTCAAGATATATTTTAGACAGTTTCCTAGATTTGTAAATGAACAGAGTTGTTCTGATAGTCAACTGTTCAGTGTAGCCAGTCTGATTTACATTGGCTTCTACCTGTTCTTTTGAGAAACTGGAGGATAGCATAATCAAATTAATTTATGACTTAAAGGCTCAACTTTTCTTCTTCTCAATAACTCAGGAAAAGACTAGACTTTGCAGCATACACAAAAAAAAATATGAAATGCATATTGTGGACAACAGAAGGTGGATTTTTACTCTGACTTTATATAATTTTACAATATTTCATTACTTATTGCTGTTTTATTCCAACATAACTACACACATCAGTTCACATTCAGGTTCCAGGCCAGTTTAGATTATATGCAATGAAGCTCCAAGAAGGAATGATTTGCTGCCAATCACATTTCTGCACGTTGTCATTGACATAAATTAACTCATTATGGATATAAATTAACTCACATATCAACAGAAATGGAGAATGGTGTTTTGTTTTTTATGTTTTTTTTTAAGATAGTGTAAGAAGTAAATGAGGAACTCTCACTCGGGGGCAAAAAACAAACAAAAACCAATGAAAAGGAATACACTTTTTCAACATATAAACTATATCTTTTTACAAGGAATCCATCAGCACTGAACAAGAACTATATGCTGTTTTAGTTCACAGACACTCCTTAAAGAGCAGATGTCTCCTTTACAGAGCAGTGGACCTTTTTTCCTCAGAGTGATGCCTTTGAAAATAGTTTTGTTTTCTTTCCATCTTATTTAACTGGTGTCTTATGTACTTCACCATCTCAGCTATCTACCCATATACATTATGTCCCCCAGACACATAAACACTTCAAGAGAAGGGATAGCAGCACAAAGACTGACTTTTTAACTGAGAGCTTGTCTACACATTCAGCTACTTGGGAATAAAAATTCAAGGACAGCAGTTGCAGAAAAACTGTTTTTGAATGATTCAGTTCATTCCATGATGATGCTTGCTCTAGGAATGTAAAGTCAATCAGAAATACCTTCTTCTAATAGCATACATTATTAACTTAAGTAAAATAGATCACTACTCCTGTTTGCCACTTCACCAATCAAAATAAACTTTAGGTGCAGACAAATCACTAAGCATCTCGAACACTATTTTAAAAAGACAGATTATACTAGAGGATGAATGTTTTATACAGTATGGAACACCTTCATGCATGAGAAGGGAACTTGAAAAAAGAAAATTTGAAAATGAGGTGGAAAAAAAAATCACACTTTCAAGGAAACATTTTATCATCATGGTAACAAAAGAAAAGTTCTTTCATTGATATCTGCCTTACTCAGAAAGCAGTCCTTGTGAAGTGATGGCAAGACAAAAATAGATCCTGACAGACAGACAAAAAGTAATGTATTTGAAAGGCAATACTGTGAAACTTGTTGAACTAGAGCAGCTACTATATCATTAAGTGAGATTCTTAGTTTGAAGACAACTTGCTACTGCAGGATATCCCTCAGCTGTGAGGCTGACTTGACATGGAACACCACTACAGAAAATTGCACTATTACGAAGGGCTGAAGCTTCATTACTGTGAAGAATGTAAGAATTCTAAAGTAGATGGAAAGTTAACCTTCTTAGCTGCAAACAGTTAATTCTGTCCTCTTAACAACTCTTAGATCATGTGGTGCAGAGCTGGCTTAAATCTCATATAATATTTTGATTTTTCTTTCACAGACCATATGCCAACTAGGACTTATTTTTTGATTTTTGAAATCCTTTATCTGCTGAACAACAGTGATACTCAGTTTCTGAACAAAATTACTTTAGAATGGGAAACTTCCCTCCATGTAGCAAAGCAATGTCATTTTCATGAGTAGTCCTGGGCATGAATAGTCCTGAACAACCTGCCCTATGTTGGCCCTGCTCTTAGCAGAGGCACTGAGCCAGAAGTCCTCCAGAGGTCCCTTCCAACCTCAACCAGTCAGTGATTCTTCATTAGGTCTGCAAACAATGGCCTGAAGAGGTTAATGAGGATTTACAAACAGAATGTGAACGTATGTAATACTTTCAGCCATATACTGTTGAAGGTGAAATCTGACTATGTCTATGCTTATTGTCTTTTTCTTTTCCAGAAGAAGCCTCTTCAGACCTGAGCAATTGGCAGAGTAGGAGTTGGCTTGCTAAGATATATCTTTCATTCATGTAATGCATGACTGAGAAGACCCTTTTCATACAGTACAAAGTTTAAGCCTCAAATGTCTTCACCGTCACTTTGGATGAGTTGTCCTACTGGGCTAAAAATAACAATGATATCAAAACCCAGAAATTCTTCCCAAGTAGTACTCACTTTTCATGAGCATGGCTTATCAAGGAACGAAAAAGATCCACAGAGGCATGTGAAATATTTGAACACAGAACAGGGTACCACAGAATCTCAGGCAGGAAAATTTATGGCTATAATTTGTCTTTAGTGTCCCCTGAAAGCAACATCAAGTTCAAATATTATGATGCAGGAAGACTAATACCAGTGACTGACTAAAAAGGTCCATCTACATCTGCATGGCTTGTTAAACACAGCAATTTATCCAGATCTTTCAGCCCTGACATGTAACATATTCTTTTCCTTGAACAGTCAGGTCACTCTCAGAGCCTTCCTTAAATCAAAAAGTGTCACTTTCATTGAAACTTTTCTCTCTATCAAAACACATATATTGTTTAAATCGAATTTCTGCTGCTCTGTCTTTCAAAAGATGAGATATCTACCACATACTTCATACCACTTTTAGACAAGAAATAGGATTTGCAGTAAGATCTGTATTTCAAAAGGAATGAGCCATACACTGATTTCCCTATGAAGCTTTGAAAGGATCACAATCTGCAAAGCAAAAAGACATGCACTGTGGTGAAAGACAAAGTTCAGGTCTGTGTAGCTACAGTAAGTACTGGTTGCACAAAATCTTGTATCACCTAACACCACTTGAAGAACTTAGTAGAACAAAGTGCTATTGGTCTATACAATGCAAGAAGAGATATACTGTATGGTATAATTTTTTTCATTGATCTGTGATTGTGGATTATGGACATAACACCTAGCATATTACATGTGAACAGAACCTTACATTTACAATTGCTTTTTCAGGTTCCCACAGTAAATCACTTTGTTGGACATACTATAATATAACATTAAACACGCATTTAGATACACATATACACAAAAAATATTTATGGTAGTGCAATGTATGTTGCACTATCAACATTCTAAATATGAAGATAATGTTTTCAGAGGAAAGCATTGTGTCTCACTGAAGAAAAAAAGAACACCTCAAACTTTCCCTACTGTAGTATTTTTACTTTTCTGAAAAAGTTGGTAGTACACCAACTCTAATGATTTCAGTAGAGAAACATCAAGAATGAGTATAATTCACACAGAAGGCTTAAAAAAACATAAGAACTTAGTTTTATTATAATGCCATTAAGGTGACAGTTCTCTCCTGAATTGCCCATTAGCAAACCCATATGAAAAATGTCCTACAAAAGTTGTTTGCCTAAATGCCATGTTTTGTCATGATCCTATTTCTATTTACATTACTGCATAATTTAAAGTCCTCAGTCACAGTCCCAATAATGGAAGGCAGCGTAGAAAATTTATACAAAATTAAATTCTAAATTAAGTGAGCATCAGTCCACCCAGCTTAAAAAATATAAAAGCAGTTTAACTGGATCACTGGAAATTCCCTCTGCATAAAAAGGAATTTCCACAACTATCACAGAATCAGCTCATGGCACTACTGTGCCATGCTCTTCAAAGCCTCATGCATGGGAGGGGTTGTTCAGGAAATTTTAGTGTTGTCATGGATGGCCAGAGGCCAGTATAAACTAATATGTCATCACATCACACTAAAGGCAATAATGGTCCAGGACAGACCAAGCTGACAAGTCTCTGTTAGCTTCCACTCCTCCCATACTTGCAGTGATTTTACTCAGACTACAGGATTGCTCTTGCAGTCTGATGCTCCACACACTAAGGAAGAAAACACAACTCTACAAAACACATTCAATTCTTACATCATAATTCAAGTGAAGAAGAATGCAAAGGGTAACAAAACAGTGAGAAATTTTTAAATCACAGGTTTCTAAGGACAAAAGAAATAGTAGGTGACCAAAGTCAAGAATTAACTTTAAAGGAACAATGCGTGGAAAAAGAATTGATTTGTTTCAAAGATGTACGAACAAATGTCTAATGGAACGGCATCCTTTTTAAGGGGACAAAAATCCCAAGATGACTAAATGGCAAAAGTAAAGAGGCAATGGAAGAAATATTGATGAAAAATGCAGTGTAGATGCAACTAAAACCATCAAGAAGAAATGATTTAAAGGAAAAATATATGTTGGGAGCTAGATGGAGTGAAAAAAGAAAATTACACAAGAGAAAAGCAGAGTATCAGAGGGGACAGCAAGCAATATAGTGAAGAATAATAAGGCTTTCTACAAATACATAAAAGGAAAGAAGACAGTAAAGGATAAAAAGAACACATTAAAGTATAAAACAGATGCTTAGATACAGGATGATGCAAGGTTGATGGCAGGATTAAACATTTCCTTCACAGGGACCATTCTCTCCAGAAATTGTGAAGAAAATACTAGGAAACATGAAGCTAATACCTGCCCCCCAGACCAATTAAATAGCAAAATGCTGTTTTTAAAGCTCACTACAAGTTAGTATGGACAAATGTAAATTAACATACATTTCATATTGGAATAATCTGGTGCAGTATGCACTGAGAACTCATCACTCCCTCTGTCTCTTATCTTAATCAGACACAGATCAGTCAACTGCAAGTAGCCTATAATGTGATCAGCTTTTAGTGAGAGATATAATTTCAACTCCATCTGCAGTTAGAGTGGATATCTGGATACAAGGTATTACATGTAAAAAAGACATGACTATTACATACCGACGCATGTTTATTAGAAATGTCTCAATAATGAAATTCAGTCCCTTTCTGAAAGGAGAAGTCAAGGAGTACAGGAATAGACTTAAAGGAGCACATGTATATAAATTTTAGTAGCTTTAAACAAATACTGGTAGGTTGATCAATTAGTAGGAAAGAATAACCTCTGTGTTCAGATGGTAAAGTGAGCAAAAACCAGCCTTCTGCAAAGGGGAAGTGAGTATCATTGCTGTCATTTTTTTGAAGAAAAAGTGACCACTGAGGTTCCACAATACACACACTGAAGCAAGTTTATGCAAATTTTAAAGATGTCTAGTATTACTTCAATATTAAAATACCAATTCTAACTTTTTTTTTGATTGATGACAGTGTGTTCTCTAAGTCAACCTGATTTCCATTTCAAAAGTACTTTAATAAAGATGCAGTGACAAAACATTCAGAATAATTAGAAAAGACATTTGATACAAAACTAGATCTATTGAAAGACAAAAGGAAGTTATTCAGGACACATCTGTCCAAACAGCAATTCATGATTTATACGTGTGAAGGTTGTTCAGAAATTTTCTATGAATCCCACCAGAAGCCCGTAATGACATCTCAAGGGAACCTCTGTGAAAATAAGCTATTCTATATTCCATTAGCCACTTCTTAAAAGGAAATGGAGGTAAGTTATTACACAAAGCTCTGTTCACTTTGCCAGTCCCAACAGGTATTTTCAAGTTGGCACCATCAGAAGGCTGCCATGCTTACTTGGAAGCACCACATTTTGTCATTTCACTGAGATGAGAGAAGCAGTCAGTGGTCCACTGGAGGGGTTTGCAAGGTGACACTAAGCTCCAAAGGAGGCAAGGAAGGAGCCAAAGCAAAGAGCAATAATAATGGAAAGCAGACAGTGGAGGTAAGAGGAAATGGATATAGAACAGTGGAAGACATGGTAATGCAGATAACAACAAAGGAGAACAAAGTTAGATTATGGGGTACAGATGAGAGCACAGTACAATTCAATTACTAACATTACTTTTCAGTGGTTTCAGTACAGAATATTCTGATAAACCCCAAATTAGGTGATTGAGTGTCATTGACAAATGACAAGGCTCCTTTGTTTCCCTGGGATTTCAGATGAAAGGATGGTGCAATCTCCACATTCAAAAAATTGAGTGTATTAACATCTTCTGACAGGAGGAAAAACATTTAACTACTTTTAAAACAACTAGTTTATGTTTGGTATGTATCAAATTCTACTGAAAACAAAAAAAGGGAACATGAAAGTTACACCCAGGAAAAGAGACAGACAAGTTTTTACAGAGAAAAAAGGGGGGAAATTCAAAACTGGGTAGTTTTGAATAAGATAAGAGACAAATTAAAAATATGTTCCATTATTATTCTCTCTTAAAAGAACACAGAAAACAAGAATACATGCAAGATGTTTATACAGTCTTAGTGGCACGGCTTTCCATTCAGAGATGAAGAGTGAACAGGATACAGAAGGTTTCTCCAAAAGGCAGCGTGCTCATGTGCAGCCTGACTTTTGCCATCCTTCTGGCATTGATGCGCTGCGCTGCGCACGTCTGGCCAGCGTCGGAGTGAGCCTGGGAGTCTGGCACGGCTCTGCCCAACAGCTTCAGGGGCTTTCCTCAGCCTGCCTCGGGGGGATGGGAACAGAGCCACCATCACCTGCCAAACTGTGCCCACCAGAGTGCACGTGGTGCCGCTGCCTCCCTCAGCGAAGGGAAAAGAGACGTGGAAGAACAAGAGGAGACAACTGAACAAGGTGGGAGCAAAGAGACACCTGAGTCAAAAATTATGACAGCCTAACTTCAGAGAATGGTAGCATGTGTTAACATGTGTTAATCTCAACTTGAAGTCCAGTAGCTATTTCCTCCCCTTTTTCAAGCATCACAGTTTCAAAAGCTTTGTCATTACATGAACACTTTTTAACAGCTAGGTTTAAAAAAAGCAAAACCATATCAGTACAAGACTACCAGACTGTACTTCCAATCTCATATGTCCAAACTAAACCTTAAAAAACTAAGAGGCATCTGTATAAAGGCATTGTCCACTAAACTGAAAAGTGTAAAGTTTTATCTTCTGTATATCATCGCCTAAGTATTCATTGGTATTGCAAATATACAATGTCATAACAACGTTAAAGGCATAGTGATTTCTCTGCAGATCAGATAGACAAATGAAAGAATCTTGTAAATAGAAACAGTTTTTCTGTGCTGCCTGCTGATGGGTGAATGTAGTTTTAAAACTTTGCTAGTACAATTTGCTAGTGGAATTTTATTTCCCATGTCATAATGATTTTACATGTCCTGTTACCTCCCCACAAGCACACACTGTACCATATAAATGAAATAGTTTAACAAGTTAAAAATCATCTCTTTTTTCATCATGTGCTTTAAATATCTTATTAGTGAAATAGTGTTTTACATAAAGTGGAATACTGAAATGATTCTATGATAGTATGGTAAATTTTAGAATTTGCAGAAGAAAATAACTGCAGTGAATTTTAATTTGGATGTGCCAAAAGATGTTCTGCAGAGAGCAGACCATGTAAAAAGCCATGAAATAATGGTGTTAGAAGTGACCTGATCAGGTGAAGGTAATTCCAAAGCCAGGTCTCTGCTTGTCAGCACACTTCAGGACCCCAAGCTTCTTTGCTAATCATACCATTATACTCTTCCACGTATTTTTCAATTAACGTCTCTGTTGCATTCATGTGTTTAATTGCCACTTTAGATGTATAATACAGTGTTGGGAAAGCCTTCAGTAACTTCTCTGACCTACTATCTCTGTATCTCTTTTAATGATAGCCTGCTTCTTGTTTAAGGTATATCTGGACTAATTTTCACTCCAGCATCTCCCTCCTAAGCAGAACTACTGAGGACTTTACACCACTCCACGGGGAGGCAAAATCACTGTAAATGCATCAATTGGCCCAACTTAGACAGACAGAAGGAACTTGATCTTCAGTGCTCTGTGAGCTAGTTTCGTTACATCAGCATGCATGCTTGTGGACCAAGCTTCACACCACTCTAATTTGCACAGAGGTCACCAACATCACAGTAATATTAAAGAACTCAGGTTTCATTTTCTTTCACAATCTAGAAACCAATCTTTTTTTTTTTTTTTTTTTAACAAGCACTGTTTATTCTTTCAAACTCTTACCCAAAACATATGCTAGAATTTTCACTGCCTAAATTTTCACTACACTTCAGAGAAGCAATAGATATAAACCATGGCATGGAACAATAAATAAACAACTGAAGGGTCAGAACAAACCAATTATTTTCTCCCAGCGTATCTGTGCTTATATGGAGGTCATCATGTAGAAGGGAAAGAGGCATGAGATGCATATATGCATTGTTAGGTCCCTTCAGCAGCAGCAGAAAAACTCCAGAGATTTTCACTTCTTACTTTCACTACCACCAAGTTTATCTGAAGATTCTGCTTATCCTGCGTCCTTTGATTCTATGAAGATTCTAACAAGTGGATGATGACATTTGTATTTTAAGTTGTTGATCTCTCTTAACTGATTACAGAGTGAGAACCACATTGATCTCAACATGTCAACACTCCCTTCAGGGACTTGTAAAGCCACTAGGAAGAAACAGGTGCTTGATATACAGTTACAGAAGCACTCAGCTTTAGATAGACTCAGGAAAACCTGTGAATGCTGAGTGAATTAAAGAACAG
>NC_080669.1:37354643-37369643 GCF_027579445.1 Ammospiza nelsoni | reverse complement strand
AAAGACCAAAAGAAAGAAATAAAACAGACAAAAAGAAAAGATTGTCAAGATTTCAGTACATCTTTGAGCAATTCAAGTGAACATGATAGCCACTCCTTATGCAGAGCTGAAGACAGTGAATACAAAGTAATTACATTTTGGAGCAGTTCAGTTCTAAACTAGAACCAAATTAAAAGGAAAGGAAAACTCAGAAACAAAGGAGCAGGGATTTACAGCAGGAAGAAAACACCTGACACTCATTATTTAATAACTACTAATGTGCATTCAGTTAGGAATATTCTGGACTTACATAAATGACAAGGAAACAATGAAAACATTCTGGGGACTTTAGGACTTAAACCGACTTAACAAAGAAAACCAAGCAAAGAAAATAAGGGTTGAAAAAGACTAGTTTTCACTGGAGTGTGGAATAGGATTCCCAAGGGCAGCTATTGAAGGCCCATCTAAAACCCAGACTAGACAAAGATTAGAAAAACAATACAAGCTCACAGTAGCAGGCTTAAATTTCAACTTCACCATTTCAAAGTTCCAAGACTTCCGGAAACTAAACCCCACCTCTTTTAGGCCACATATCTCTATAAATTTCCTATGAGACAGATGAAATGTTAAAGTTGCTTTGCACTGAAACTAATATTGCTACTTTTGCAGTTTTGAAAAACATTCCAATTATACAACATCAAAAACACACTTGTGACTACCAGAGCAAGACTGAAAGTTAGTAGTCTATAATGTGAATTTTCCATCTTGATTTTTTTTTTTCCTTGCTAAGACACCATTTTTTTTCTGGCAAAACATCTGATCTGTTATTTCCTCACTTCGCCTGTGTTACAGAACTTTTGAATGTATGTTAATACAATTGAGACTTTAGACTCTTTTTCTTTGCAGATTCCTTTTTTTCTTTAAATATTTCTAAATCTACTGCTGCCAAGACTAATAGATTATATAACTTCAGAATTTCATTTTGCACAGTAATTAATGTCTGAGATTAATCTTTCCCATACTGGAGAGATATTGGAATTTCTTACCTACAGGCATGTTTTCAGTACTTTTGCAGTATATGTGGGTAATGCTATTTGCCAACTACAATAACTAGGGCAATAAAAATGAGAAATCTAGATGAGAGATCTTCATACCAACTTAAATACCTAGATGGAATTATTAAAACTTGTGGAGGTCAAGTTAAATTAAACAGTGAGGTGCAGGGATGTGCAATGCTGAATATACAAGGCTGTAACCACTGCAATTGTTAAATTAATTCTTGTGGTTGTTATGTAGTGGCCTACTGCTGTTTTTAGTGACAGTTTGTTTTGGATGGTTTACTGCAGATCTACCAGTGGCTGCTGCTTTTGGAAAGACTGTCAAATATGTTTCATTCACAGTGTCTGCATTATACAGATCTTCTATTAACATGTGCACAACTAAAAATTATATACAAATTTCAACGTAGCATCAAGCTTCCAAAATACTTGTAAAGACATACTTCCTGTAGATATGGTGTGCTAAAGTTCTGGCAAACATCATTTAGAATTGTCAGGACTTTAGAAATTACATTTATTTACAGTGTTTGTATTTCATGCCAGACTCTCACACATTGCATTGCTTCTAAGCACAAGATGAAGCAGTATAGAGAATTTATCTGTTTCTTCTAAGCCCACGCCAAACATATGAGTATGTAAAAAGAGTTACAACATGAATTAACAGTTCTAGTAATATTTTAAAGTACAGGAAATTTTATAAATTTTTCTGCTGCTTTGAAAATATAATTTTTAATCTAAAAAGCTCAGATAAACTAGGTGTAAATAGTTTTGACCATCTTCAGATTTAATGAAAACTAGTTTAGGAACTGCTCTAAGATTTTGCCATTTAATGCAAAGAGAAGTTTAGGTTTTATGTTTTAACTTTACATACGTTAACTCACCCACTTTGCAGGCATATTACTGATACACTAAGCAGTGTATTTTCTTCACGCAATCCAAGTAGGCTTCAGTAGACACATCCATGCAGATTAAATAGGTACTAGATACAAAGATTAACCTTTGCAATGAGGGAACACTGACAGCAGCAGTCATACAGGGAACAGATGAGACTGAGGAATGTAGAGGATGGATTATCAGCAGATCAATGTCACTGAATTTGTTTTCGTTTGGATTTTATCTTTTTTATCAGCCATAGAAGCCACTCTAGCTCCAGTCCAAGAAAAATTCTAATTTGTTACAAGAAGATCCTACCTCCCACCCCTAGCAGTACAACCCTGGGACAGTCAGGTCATTTCAGCAGATAACAGTGACCAGGCCATAAGCTACACAATTTTAGAGACAGATTATCACATTTCTACAACTGCAACTCCTAATAATCATGTATGCCGTTCTGGTATAGAAGCTACTAACTCATCATGCATCTATTTTGGAAATACATTTTAGAAACAATTTGGGGATTTCTAGTAAACTAATCTAGTGGACACTGAGAAATTCCAGAGGATACAGAGCACTGTCTAGGAACAAAAATGGAACAACTCTGCTCTCCAAGTATTTGAGAGATGCACTGTACGACTCACCTTAGCATGTCTGCACACAGTATACTCAAGGTATTTAACAGTTTAAAACCAGAAGTATTCATCTGAAACCTACATTATGCTGAAACTACGATAAAGTTCAGACTGCACCTCATTTTTAGTGTGAGTAGAATAAACAATAGTATCCTTTGACAAATGAAGGCACTGATTAAAACTGGAAAAATGGGACCAACCTGAGTAAATCTTATTGGTTTGCCTGGTTTCCTGTCTGGTCATTTGCTAGTAACTAAGAACAAAGACAAACATAGCAACTAAATTTAACAGAGAGACATTAATACAAACAGACTCCTCATGGTTGACTGGTATCACAGAATTAATCTTCTTAAGTAAGGTATAACCCATGTGGAGTACTATCTCCTCCAAACTGGTTAGTGAAGATGACCATCGTAACTGAGAGCAGAGATCACGTACACACTGTACATTCTCCCTTCTTCCCTTGATCCTGAAGGAAACTGCTTTGTATGATAGAAATGAAAAAATAAAAAGCACTTGAAACAGAAAGAAACTGCAAACATTGAGTATTAAATAACTTGTGAATTATTACAGCAGCATCAAAGGGACACCGACATGTTCTGAGCCATCACTCACAACTCCTGGTGCACTTTTTCTTTTGAAAGGTGCTTTGAGATCCGAGTAGAAAAGTACTTTTAATAAAACACTCATCCATTTTGCTGACAATTTTTTCATGAAACATAGGTATTGACTCCTGCACTCCAGCCAAAATAACAGTTTGTATAAACTTAGCACTTAATGAACTTAAATGGCAGTTTCTAGACAATTGGATACTTCTCACTTCCCCGGACTGCTTTTCAGGGTCTCATTTCATGCAATCTGCTACTTTATGCTGTCAATCTGCTTCTTGTATTGCACTCCAGGAATTACTCCTGTTTGTGACATATCATGCGCACATATAGAAATTGTATTTTCCTAATTACAAGATATCCTTTGGGTAAGAAGCAGTGCAGAGTGTAATACATTATTAATAATTATAGAAACTACTGCTTTTTGAGGAGAAATCTATACTAGCATACTTGTTTAACTGTGCTTTGAATTGTTGGTAGGGAATAAAAAGTTGGTAGGGAGGATGTATGTCCAGTGGTTAGGAAAAGCAATGAGTATGAAGATGTACACTTAGTCCTCAAACAACAAATGATGTGTTCTGGGATACTAGGTAAATAAACTAAATTTTATTTTTTTAAAAAAGTCAATTTAATTTATTTTTTCTATTCTGTTTGTTTATCCATGTGTAAAACTCAAGTAACAATATGTAACTATGCACAGACATGTTGCAAGGCTGACTTACCTGATGAAAAAGATGCCATAGATAAGCCAAGTATTTGCTGTAAGTATTTGCTATTTTAAGTGCCTCTACATAAAAAAAATTAAGTTATGCAATGCTAAGCTCACCTTCTTGGATATCTTTCATATATTTTTTTTTAATTTATTTTTTTTAAGAAAACTAAGCAAAATTTATAAATACATCATTCCTTCCCTGACATTTGCATAC
Organism: Ammospiza nelsoni; assembly: GCF_027579445.1. Classification (NCBI taxonomy): domain Eukaryota; kingdom Metazoa; phylum Chordata; class Aves; order Passeriformes; family Passerellidae; genus Ammospiza; species Ammospiza nelsoni. The sequence goes on along the minus strand of NC_080669.1, from coordinate 37,365,564 downwards.
TTACTGGGTCACTTCTGCATAATGCATGGGTGCATATCCTTAATACAGCAACCTGTTCTCATAAAATGACACTTGGCACTGCATCTGGGACACTGTAACCTCCACAGACTAAAAAGGATTTGGATTGTGTCGTCCCTTCTGATTATGCAGTGTGTGATAGGAACAAGGATGTGTGGTGACACGGATCGATGGAGACTGCACACTGTGTTTTCTGGTTCCCCTTGTTTCTACTCTTCATTTTTGGTTTCATGCACTACCTCTAATAGTCCTCCTACAGGAGGACAAGACCCACACATTTTATTTATCAAAATCTCTTAGTAAAAAGAGCTTTTAAGGAAAAAAGGATTTTAAAGTAGTCATGAAACTTCTTTCTCTGATACTGTAACTCAAGTTTTCTAATCACTGAATGTGACCATCAGCATTCACAATTTATGCCTAAGAAACTAAAGCCACGAAAAGAAAGACATGAATTTAATAATGAATTCAAGTAATTTGTCTTCCATGTGTCTTTCTCTGTCCCCACCAAGGAAAGCGAATAGAAGAAATCCCTTGCAGGGATGATGACAACACTTCAATCAAATTACAAACAAAGTACTTTGTAAAGAATACTGTAGAAAGAGGCCTACTACAAGATTTCCAGCATGAAATTTAACAATCTGTCAAGCACCACACCCAGTTGCAGGTCACACAGCATCATATAATTTGTATTCCTACAGTGAATTACCAAAGTAAACCACACACATCCCTAGGGACATACTAGTTCCTTCTCACTGCATATTAACTTGAAGTCCTAAGACGTTCAGATATTCAGAATACAGTCAGGACTCAAAGAAAACCAAAATGCATCTCATGTCAGCTGCACGTGTCTTCCATCTCATATTCATGTAACATATATGATACATAAACAAATGCAGGCACATAAAATTTTCTTGAAAGAAAAATAGAAGAGTCAACTACTTCAAGAAAAATTATTTATTGAATCCTGATTTCAATGGCTTCAGTAATTAGCTCCCATTGATTTCAGTAGAGTGACTTCAATGACAATGTTAAAACTTTTGTACTGCTTTGCACATTCAAAAAAACTTATAGAATTTTGTGCTATGCATAAACACTAAAGGTAGCTGGATTAAGCAGTAAGAAAAGGCAAAGTAAAAAATAAATGCACTACATGTACCAAGGACTTTACACATTCGTATAATTCCATACTTTTTCTTGCTTTCATTCTGCTGTATGAAGAGCTACACTGAGACTTCTCACAAGAGAAGAAAGCAATTTAAAGTTGGGTATTCTTTGAGAGGGGCTCTGTAGTCAGAGAGCTTGTCTTCCTACTGCTATTCCCTTAGAATATCAGAAAGAATCCTGGATTTCTGAAGGTGACAAATTCAGAAATTATAGCATAGCAGAGGACATACATTGCCTGATCATAGTAGCACTCGAAGTGTGTGAAGAGGAACTATTTTTCTAAGCTAAGAAACATTCATTTTTTCTTGAAAAAGGTCGTGATGTCAACTGTTACTACTGATCAAGTTACTATAAGTCATCTCAGGTTACATGTGCTCTCCTAGAACGAAACGTGGTTGACCCTTGCTAGCCACATGACATCCTGCACTCACATGAGCCCAATTACAAGGAAGCAGAATCATCCCATAAACCTGTTCAGACAGCTTAAACACACATCTCAAGGAAAACAGTTACAACTAATTAATCTTCCTCTTTAAAAGACCTATCTGTACAAAGCTCCACCACCAAACAGGCATGAAATAGCTCGTTGAATAAGGATGGCAATTCCCAAGAAATAATGGTATCATAATGCTTCTGCAATGTTTAGTGAGTAGAGCTAAAGACAGCACTTTAAAGCTGAGGATGGGATTTAATCAACACAAAAAGGCAAACAAGAGTGGTTGACCCAAGACTGAAAACAATTAACATTGACATGTCTGAAGTCAAAGAGTGGAAAGGGGAGGGAGGAGGTGGACAAATATTAGAGCCTTGATCTCCTATCACTTTAGTCATACTATAAATTATCAGAAGAGCAGCCATTATTAAAAAGTATCCAGAAACATGCCAAACCCACTGGGAAACAGTGCATGTCCATGTCACTGAAAGTCAGATTCTAATCAGTCAAGTAACTAGGGTATCAAAAAAAAGAAAAAATAAATGCCTAGCACATATGGATGTACAATAGAAATCACTGTAGAGTCCCTTAAGATGATTTTAGGTCAAAACTTTATATGAACAAAAACCAATCCAGATAATATGGGTAACTACGACAATGAGAGAGGTACCACCTTCCCAGTAATTCACACAAAAAACTTGGTTCATGTGGCTACTTCTGTTACTGTTGTTCTGTTTCATTGTTGCTGAAAATATCACTGTTTGAGGATGAGCAAGTGGCATATAAAGCTTGGAAGCCACATGGTGTTCATAGTATGATGTGGAAGGATGTGAGGTTTGGGTGTAAAATCTGTGAAAGTTCACTGTAAAACAGTGTAGGAACAAAGGCAGGGTGCTGAAATCAGAACTGCCTCAGCCAAGCTGGAGCCAGAAGGATCAATCATGTTGTTTCTTGCCTCACCTTGGGGAGGGTTGTTAGCAAAAGATGAGTCAGGGAAGCTGTACTTAAATCTCTTTCCCTGCAAGATCAGGAACATCAGAATACTGGAGTAGAAGTACTGGCACTTCTTGTTGACATCTGAAGGGAAGAAGCAGACCTCAGGCTATCTTATGTCTTGGAAAGCAGCACATAGGCCATCATCCTTCTCTTCCCATTCATGATCTGGTACCTCATTTTAAAATAGGTGAATACATTTGGCAAATAGTTACAGTCTCCAGACAGATAAGAGTGATGTGAATGTTTTTGGGACAAACCTGTCTCATAGACCACATTTCCCCACCAAAAGGAGTGGATCTCACTTCACGGTGGCCAAGTTTTCTGTCATCTGTTCATTATTATCTTGCTGTGTAAACTGTAGTCTCAGTGTCTCCTTGCTCTGACCTGAAATATAAATTAAGCCACTGGTTCTGTGATATCCAGTGAAAAAGCAAACCTAATAGAGATCAAACTTTTCCAATGTGGAAAGTAATGATGAAGGAAAAGAAATCTTCTGCTTATTTTTCACTTTCTATTTATAGAGGGAACCATCATGCTTCATGATAGTCACCAACATGTCCATCAAATGGGGCACTCAGGATTATAGTGTTCAAATGACATCTGCATTAAATGAACATGCAGTGTTGTATTAGATTGCGTGTAAGTGCAGGATGTCCTACAGCCAAATATGGCCACATTCCATTTCAAGAGAATAGCAGTAATCTGAGTCACCTTGTTAGCTTTGTCAGAGCTAATAAAATCAACAGTACAACTTTTGGCAAGAGAGAATTCTAGTGCAGTTTTCAGTAAGTTGCACCATCTGTTTTATGAGCCAGTCCTACAGACGTGGCCTGAAGACAATTTACTTTTTTTTAATGTCCTCAGGACCTTCATGACAAAGTCCAAGTAGGAAATGGCTACAGAAGTAGCAGAGGTCTACCAAACAGAACAGGCATAACAGAAAGAACCTCGCAGATTAAAATAAAAATATTGCTGAAGCAACAACAGGTCGTCAGCCCAATGTTAATTCTGGATTTCACTCCTTTTAGGTCCAGGACTGATGGATCTTCTGCTTTTTTCTGTTTCTCAGAAATAGCTGCTGTAAAACAATTTTCCTCCAACATAAAACAGTTTGAGTAGTCACGTCATTCTCCTAACAATTCACTTCAGCATCCTTTTTGATGAGTCTCTGAGAGTGATTAAAAGAGGTATTTGGAGGAAGACAGTGAAAAGCGCAAGGTACTGTGTTGCACTCCTATACACTCATTAAGAAGGTCTGAAGACTATCTGACAGCACAGTCGCAAAGAGATGACAGGAAAGAAAAGAGAAAATAGGACGAGGCGCTGAACATATTTTTCCAGCATTGTTTGCAAAAGTCAGTTTGGAGACTCAATTGTGTAATTTCATGGAAAGTCATTCTGATGAGCAGTGCTAATGGCTACATTGCCTCTTTCTGAGGATATCGTACTGTGTATATAATCTGTTTGAGAAACAAAAGAGAGCTGACAAAATGAGCTTGGACCTGAACAAGAAACCAATTTTTTGACAGCTGAATGGCAGTTTTTAGAAGAATGTGAGGTATGACAGGAATACTTGAATAAGAGCAATAATTTAATCTTCAGAAATTATTTCTGATGCTAGATTTTCAGGACCAGGCAGTGGATAGTTTGTATGATACAAACTGATTTTTGTTGAGATTACTTCTTGTCTTGTCCAGATCTGAGGCCAAAGATCTCTGCAATTCCTCCAGACTGTCTAGACTGGTTATTTTTCTCAGAAGTTATTGGTTAAGGTGAGTTCTCATAATCCTTTCACAATGTGTACCTCTATTTTTCTGCAAGTGAGCAGTAAAGGACAGGGCAATCAGTGATGGATGAGCTCTTTCACTGAAGAGAAATTATATCACAAGAAGGACAGTCCTAGAGATGGGACACCTCAGAGAAAATAAACACAAATTCTGTAGAAGAAAAATTAAGATAAGACCTAAAAACCAAAACAAAGCTGATTTAGTTGTACGAGCACAACAACATTTTTTTGCTCAGCCACATGGAATTTGAGAAAAAAAAAAAAGAAGGTGTGAGATGTACTGGCCTGTACAGATGCAGTCAGTCACATCATGCATGTATGCATTACAGGTACTCCAGAATCAGAGAACATTCCACAGCCCAACACAGCAGGATATTTACATCTAACCACAACCTGAATTAACATACATATATATAAATACCAGGCAGAAAACTACAAATATGTATGAGAGCTTATTTATACAGAAAGACCAATTATCCCTCAGAGTCCCCATGAATACTACTACTCAACTTTTGTCCTGTGCTAGTGAAAGGACCATAAACACAGCAATTATTTTATCAAAAGTACCTGACAGTCAGCTACATTAGTATCTCCACAGGCTCATCATTCTTGGTTTTGTTCTTAGACTTTTCATTAATAAAGACTGCCAGAATTGGATTGAACTCCTTTCATAGAATGGCACAAAGCAGGGCTTGGGTAACAACTGGAAGCCTATTTTCATTTTGACGTCAGAGTTTTCAAAGTTGTCTCTCCAGAGGCAAAAGATCAGATAACTGTGTAGTGTGATACACAGCTCCCTACCCATAAATATCTTATTAGTACAATAAAGGGAAGCAGGCCTCTTAAATCCATGATGGGCATATTAGTATATTAACACAGGGTCCACAGCCTACAGAGAAATGTTCATTAACATACATGTGTTAATCTCATCTATCTAATTTCTATCAGTATATGTAGGTAACTTCTGTGAGCAGCAGAGCAGTCCTACCCTTTCCAATACTTAGCTGAGAGTCTGGTAAGAAGTTGAATGTATTATAAACAAAGTCAAAGAATCAGAAGTTGGCACAATATAAACCACAGAAAACAAGCTGGTTGAGAGTTGCCATTTTACCTATTGCTGAGCTAATAGGCAGTAAAAAGTAGAGGAGTAGTAAATCTGTAGCTTAGAAATTTTTGTTTAAAATTGTAATAATGTAAGTAATGTCTGCATATTATATACCAAGGTGTTAAAGGGTGCAAGGGGAATAGAGGTGGGATACAAACAATTTGTTTCTACGTTAATCAACTAACTGTATTACTAGGCTTCAGTTCCCTACAGAGCCCAGTGTGCATCACATGCACAGGCAACGGGCAACCATTGCTCATATTCAGATATTCTTGGGTTCTCTATCTGTGGTTCTGTGAATCACTGATCGTTCAACAACACATGGAAATTATATCTGTAAACCATAACTTCCTCAGAAATGATAATGTAATATGCAATATCCTTTCAATTATCTAAATCCTAAGCTAAATAAGTGAGACTGAAAATGTAATAATAATTTGATTTGGCATTTAAGCATGTATTGAAAGAGTTAAAGATACACTAACAGTTGGTTGTAGCTCTGCTGCGCATCCTCTAGCTACAAGAGAAAAACATCTCAGCCAGGTAGACACTGTGAAACTAGTCCTTCTCCCACAGATGAAGACAGGACAAAAGAGGATTGCTTCTCAGCCACTCAGGATTACAAGTTCCCAGTCAGTCTTCCACATAGCTGTTGACATGTGACAGGTTCTGGTTCCTGTTCCTTCTCCATCTGTTCCGTGCTCTTGTGATTCCGTTTCTCTTAGTAGCACTTGCACACAACAGGACTTAACCACAACTTCAACAGAACTACATAGATGTGTCTGAGGGAAAGACATGGCTTAGTATCCATGAATTTATATGGAAATCTCAGCACTTAAGGCCTCCTACATAAGCCTTTTACAAATTTTTTTTCGTGCTCAATTGGAATATATATTAATTTACATGTAATTAAAAACAAAAACAAACAAAAAAACTCCCCAAAAACTTCAGGTTAGTGCTTCTTTTGCCTTTAATTACTTGACAAACAGTAGTATAACTGCAGAAATTTTGCCTGAGGTAAAAGTTGGAGTTGAGCCTAATCACTAGCTGGAGACATTGTTCTGGCTAACTTAGGCAGAACGCATTTGTACTGTATGCCTGAACAATAGTTAGGCACTACAGTTAAGGATTGCTTTTAGCAGTTGTTGACTTTGATTAACTCTTTTCTGGATTATCTAAGAACACAGTTTTAATGTTTTACATTACTGAATTTGCATTAAAGTATAAAGGCAGAGGCAGTGAGGGTACTCTGAGCTCATCAGAGTGTAAACATATCAAAGAGACATGATTAGCCTTCAGAGAAACTATATGCAACTTTCTGAAATGCATACTAACACCTTCTCCTTACTCACTATACAATTCACACAACAGCATTGGCTTTATTTCCAGAATAAACCACAAGTCTTCCTATTTTTCTGTATTGAAGTAAGGAGTCAAAAGTGAAGCCATGAAAGCATACAAAGTTACTGAAGTAGAAGAAAATAACCAGAGAGAACATAAATGTGTCTAGAACATTTATATTAAAAGGATACTATTGTAACGGGATGTCATTTGAAAAAATGGATTAAAGATTATTTTGGTCAGCATTTATTAAAAGACAAATGAATTCTGCCATAAAAGAGAAATTTATTTTCTCCAAATTAGATATGGTTCTTAAAATCCTCAAGATTTTTCATTCTATTGTTTCATGGTTTTAGTGTGTTAAGTCAACATGCAGGTGGGATGTACTTAATTTCAAGACATCACCAAAATTATTCAAATTTTGCTAGAACAAACTTTTTTTCAGTACTACTGTGACTCCCCAGCATCTTGCAGTATCCAGCATCATAAACCCTGGTTTGTTTCCACCAGTGTCTGTTCATATAAGCCTTTAAACTCAGAAAAACTTGACGCCCAATCTTGAACTACCCTCAATTCTCAAGAGCATCACTGGACAGGATATATCCTGGTATGTGTAGAGGTAGTCTGTTCAGACTTTCTTCTCATAAATTACAGAGGAATTTTTCCTCAGGTAAGAATTTTCTCATTCATTTTCTTTCTAAACTACATGTTAGTACTTCTGAAAAAAGCAATTCATGTATTTCCTCATTGCTCTGAAAAAGGCCTAAATGAAATCCACAGTAAAAACCAAATCTGCAGAACTACAGAGCTAAATCTGAGCTTTCCAGTAGTTACTTCATCTGAAGTACAGCACATTGAGCCAATTTAAGACATGAAAATTCTGCAGACTAGGTCTATCATATCAAAATCAATGCACAGGAGACTGATAGCAATGAAGGCTCCTATTGGTATATATAAACATATATATAAACATAAATGACAGAGGTCTCTCCCCTTCACTTCAAATAGCAGTTCAAGAAGGAAGAAAAAAAATGGAAGAAACATAAAAGAATTATGCTTACTAGTGAAGAACACGTCCACTGCTTCCAACACTAAAGTAAACATTAAACATTTTTCTTCTACCAAAAAGTGTGTTTAACACTGCCAAAGTCAGCTTAAGAGTCTGTACTGAGGCACTCCAGTTGGAACTCATAGTGAGAGAGACACATGTTTTTCACAAATGCTAATTTCCCACAATCAGTCCAGCTTGCTCCTCCAAACCTGCAATTTACAGCTTATTTATTATTTTTAAAGCTATTTGTAAAAGGTAAAAGGTGAAGATTTTCTCCTAGCATTAGAGAACAGGCAGTATCTTTCTCCCATCCATTCTTTAGCATTACTATATTGGAAGTAAATCATTAACAACAAATAAACGTAAATATAATACAAATATAATATCAAATACTGATAAACTTGCAGCTGCATACCCATAACCCATACATGCAGCAATGACCTTCTGAAATTACTTAATTCAAATCCTTAAAAAAGCAATCCATTAAGAACTTTACAAGGAAAGTGCCCAAGGCTAGTTTAGAGGCTGATTGATGTAACTGAGACACATCACAAAAATAGAGGTTAAATAATATGTAATAAAAAATCTGATGCTTGATAAAAAATGCAATACTGTGACATGTAACTTCCTGATAAAATATGGTATTCCACTGTATTTTCATTCTGATCTCTGCTGTTATGCAGAGATCAGAATGAAAATACTGAACTAACTGAACTAACTTTTACTGAACTAACAGGTAAAACATCTTATGAGCCCATTGTATTCCATAAGAAACTTTATAAGCAAGAGCATTTCAATTCTGTAACATCTTAATATTCATATTTCTGTTTTCAGTTTTGTATGGTTTATGGCAATTTTTTGGCAAGGAAATAGAAAGCACAGCTACAAGGACCACTAAAAGAACACTGGTGTACACAGTAGGTGGAAGTAAACTTGGGAACATGCAGAAGCTAGGGAGACGAAAGGTGAGAAACTGGATGAAGTTTTTAGGTCCTGGGTGGCCCAAAGTTGAAAGATATGCACTTAAGTGCCCAACTGAAGGGGCGGGGCAGGGGGGTGGAGGTGAAGCCTACTTATGTGCACACACTCATGTGGAAGGAAGCAGAACAGTGAGCGGCATACAGCTCCGAGCTTCCCTTGATTTTCTAGGACTTTCTTCTGGAAATCTGGTGAACAAAAGAACACAAGAATCAAACTTCTGTCTCCTTAGGCTTTACTGAGCACACTCCACGCTGGCAAGCAACTGTATTCAGTGCTTTCAAAGGCATATTGCTGTGTAGGAGTGATGACTGAGTGCCCTCCAGGCACCTCAAACGCAATGCTGTCACTTCTAGTCACTACTCAGCAGGGCTAATGCCATACCTGTTATGACAAGAATCAGCCACTTAAAGGCACCACACCTCTGCCCCCACAACACATACTTGGAACAATGTATGAGCCGTGCAGTAATGTTTTAGGTGTTGCCAAGGAGAAGCAATTTTTCCTATAAACACTGTAGACATGAGAAGCAAGAAATTTAATAAACTCATAGGAAGACTTCTTAGTCGGAGTCCAAATAATTCCTATCATTTTGTAGTAGCTCCTCTTGTGTATGGTCAGAGAAAGTAAAAGATTAAGATGCCATTTGACGAGGCTAAACGGGGTTTTAGTTGTCAGCCTAAACCTGCCATCTGGTGTCAAGATACAGCAGATCACACCCCAGATGTGATCCTTCAAACAAATGGCATTTCTACCCCCTTCCTCTCTTTCTGCAGAGCAAGCAGAGTAAAGGATCTATCAAAGATGCAAATTAGCACAAGTTAGTTTCTTAGTACAGCAACTGTTAATAAGAACAATCACATCAAGAGGTAAGATTTCACATACATGCAGAAAAAATCAATTACTGCTCACAATCTCCGTCTGTCAGTATTCAGTGCCATGGAAATATGTCTGCGGTTGAGGAAGTTCAAGGTATGAATTTCTTGCTAGCAAAATATGCAGGTTGGCCCACCTCAGCCATTTGAAAATCTCCTGAAAACCGAGTCTTTTTTTCAGGGCAGTGTAAGTTTTGAAATCTTTGTCTTATTTCTTTACTTCTTTCTGTCGCAATATCTCATTCCACAATTGGGGTGGAGAAGGGTTATGCAGCGCTATCATTTGCACCTCATTAGTCTTGGGCTGGAGCTTTGAGAAAGCTGATACTCCCTCTAAATTTTTACAGATGCTTCTAGTTTACCAGTTCATGACTGCACTACTAGGAAAGACTTCCTGCCACTAAACTGCTTGCTGGCATGTAAGCTGAATTTCAAAATCCCTGAAAAAAGTAAAGCCCTGTGCGGCTCACTTGCCTTATTCTTGAGGAAAAAAAAAAAGTATCCTGAAAAAACACAGTAAAACTCTTCACTCCTAAACCTGTGAGAGTAAAGGCCTTGCAAATACTTCCTTAAAATTGCAGCACATCTTGATTTTGAAACTCCCCACAAAAATGTTCATTAATAGGAAGGTATTTGTGGAGGTGTTTGTGGTGTAAATTTGTACTATGACACATTAAATAAGTAGGGAGAATAATTAATCAACAGATAACTTTTTTTTTTGGAAAATCTAGGTATTTTTCTTAATTTCCTATATGTCTCATGCATAATCTTTCACTCAGTATTATATTTATATAGGACATTCCTCCTTCTCCACTATGTCATGCCCTATACTCCCTTCCTTAAAGGGTGAGAACTCTTTAGGTGGTTTGTTGTTTTGTTTTGTTTTGCTTTTAAATCACTTTTTACTTTGCTTTGTTTACAATAGTTCTGGAGAGTTTTCTGAAGTTTGGAGCAGGTGACACTGGTCTGTTCTTAATCTTTAGTGCTTTAGTAATGTTAAGGCTAATGACGAGGGACACAAATCCCTCGAGGGACACATTGGAACTGAATGCATTCCAAGATCCCCGACCCACTCAGAGCAGTAATCCCCTGCAGCTGGAACTTACTTACCACCATGCACAGCTAATACATTTTTTAAAAGCTAGTCACTAGTCACAAATGTAAACTGGACTGA